>NW_018165207.1:406116-407774 GCF_001263595.1 Phalaenopsis equestris
TATTCTAGACAAATGATCAGCTATTTGATTATCATTTCCCTTTCTATCAATCACGGTAAAATCAAATTCTTTTAATAGAAGTATTTATCTAATTAATCTTGGTTTAGCATCCTTCTTTTGCATTAAAGATTTAATAGCAGAATGATCTGTAAGCACTATACATTCAGTTCCAATTAAATAAAGTCTAAATTTATCAAAGGCATAAACAATAGCTAATAACTCTCTTTCAGTAGTAGTATAATTAATTTGAGCTTCATTTAGAGTCTTACTAGCATAATATATAACTTTAAAAACTTTATCGTGTCTTTGTCCTAATATAGCCCCAATAGCATAATCACTAGCATCAAACATTATTTCAAATAGTTTCTCCCAGTTAGGTGGTACAATTATAGATGTAGTTACTAATGTTTTCTTTAATAATTCAAATGTTTTTATGTATTCTTCATTAAAATCAAATTTTGTATCTTTTTCTAAAAGTTGGCATAGAGGCATAATTTTTTTGAAATTTTTTATGTAGCGTCTGTAAAAACCAGCATGTCCTAGAAAACTTCTGATCCCTTTAACACTGGTAGGCAGTGGTAATTTTTCTATAACTTGGATTTTTGCAGAATCTACCTCAATGCCTTTCTCAGAATTTATGTTATGCCCAAGAACAATACCTCCTGCAACCATAAATTAATATTTTTTCCAATTTAAGAGTAAGTTGATTTTTTCACATATCTACAGAACTTTTTCTAAATTATTAAGGCATAATTCAAACGAAATCCCAAATATAGAAAAATCATACATAAACACTTCCATTTCATGTTCTATAAAATTACTAAAAATTGACATCATACATCTTTGAAATGTTGCAGGTGCTTTGCATAGTCCAAAAGGCATTCTACGAAAAATAATGTTCCATATGGGCTTGTAAATGTTGTTTTCTTTTGATCCTCTGGAGAAATTAGAATTTGGTGATAACAGGTGTATCCATCTAAAAAGTAATAATACTTATTCCCCGTCAATCTATCCAACATTTGGTCTAGAAAGGATAAAGAAAAGAGGTCTTTTCTGGTGGCCATATTTAATTTTCTATATTCAATGCAAATTTTCCAACAAGTTACTTATCTTATTGGTATTAATTCATTTTTCTCATTTTCTTCAACAGTCACTCCTCCTTTCTTTGGGACACAATGAATTGGGTTTACCCAAGCTCTATCTGAAATAGGATATATAATTCCAGCATCTAACCATTTTAAAATCTAATAACAACTTCATTCATTATTAGGTTTAACCTTCTCTGAGGATCAGATTTAGATTCATATTGTTCATCTAATAAAATTCTATGCATACAAATTGAAGGAATAATTCCTTTAATATCTGCTAAAGTCCATCCAAAAGCTTTTTTATACTTTTTCAACATTTCTATTAACTTTTGTTCTCGAATTTCAGTTAAGTCAGAAGATATAATAACCGACAATGTAGTTGACTCTCCTAAAAATACTTACTTTAAATGGGTATGTAGTATCCTTAATTCAAGTTTAGGTGGTTTAATACTTGAAGGGATAAGATTTTTACTATCGTTTTCCAACAAGTCTAACGTTTCAAATTTGCCTTGAATATAATCCAAATCTTCTTCTTTAATTTCATCTTCATTCTCAAAAATTTCTCCTTGC
>NW_018165207.1:407902-413997 GCF_001263595.1 Phalaenopsis equestris
ACTTCTTGATCATTAACTCTCATTATTAATTCTCCTTTTTGTATATCTATTACAGCTCTTCCTGTTGCAAGAAATGGTCCCCCTATTGCAAGAAATGGTCCCCCTAAAATAATAGGAATCTCTTTAACTTCCTCCATATCCAATACTATAATGCCTATTGTGAAAATAAATTTATCCACTTTTATTAATACATCCTCTATAACTAATTGATTTTTCAACATTTAGCCACGTCAGCCTCAATTTTAGTGATTTTCTCCGCTATTCCTTCAATACTAACGGTTAGGAAACTGTTTTATAACACTTGCGCACTCTTAATGTTGAATTTCTTCTTCATAGCTTCCTTCTTCTTCTTCAAATCACTCTCCCAAGATGACATCTTTCCGAGAACACTCACTCTTCACTTAAAATTTAGGGTTAAATTGATGTGTTGTGAGACTTCTCCTCATACCCTTCTATTTATAGGCGCTATACCATGCATAAAACCTCTAAACACATCTCAGACCACTAACCCATGTTTAATCCCACTAAACCATGTTTAAAACTTCTAGAAACATCATTTATCACATTTAGTAAACTGTCGCGCTTAAGCGCCAAAGGTTGGTTCTTAAGCGCTAGTGCTTAATTTGGCATCCTTAGGCGCCAGAGGTTGGTTCTAAGGCGCTAGTGCTTAATTTGGCATTAATCAGCTTAACGTCCAAAAACTCATTCTAACATGTTTAAGTCATCTTTTAAGGTTTTAGAATCATTACTAAATCATTATATATTCAAAATACTACCAAGATTTTCAAAATTAAACCCAACAACATAGCATTCAAATCAAACACACAGATAATTATGGGTTGCCTCTCACAATTTAAACATCGTCAGCCCGACGTACTATTTTGGTTGACCCAACATCAGAAAATTGTTTAATTTAAGTTGGTCGCCTAAAAAGTAGAAGTTTATCTTGTGACCATTCATTTTGAATATTTTATCAGTCTTAGGATCTTTAATATCCACACCTCCATAGGGTTAAACTTTCATCACAACAAATGGGTCAATCTACTTGGACTTAAGTTTGTTTGGAAATAATCTTAATCTTGCATTATATAGCAAAACTTGTTGCCCTGACTCAAAATTTTTAGTAAGAATCCTCCGATCACACCACATCTTCATCTTTTCCTTATAAATCTTAGCACTTTCATATGATCCATTCCTAATCTCTTCAAGCTCATTTAATTGCAAAATTCTTTTCTCACCAGCATCCTTTAAGTTGTAGTAAAATTATTTAATAGCCCAATATGCTTTATGCTCAAGTTTAGCTAGTAAATGACAAGCTTTTCCAAATATTAGTCTATATGGGGACATTCCTATAAGAGTTCAATATGCAGTCCTATAAGCACACAAAGCATAGTCAAGTTTGAATGACCAATCCATTTTGGTTGGATTCGTAGATTTTTCCAATATTCTTTTAATTTCTTGATTGGATAATTTAAATAAATGATTTGTCTGAGGATGATAAGCAGTAGAAATTCGATCGTTAATATGATACTTTCTTAATAATTTCTCTATCACTGCATTTCTAAAATGACTTCCCCTGTCAGTTATGATTACTCTCGGCATCCTAAATCTACAAAATATTTTCATTCTTAAAAACTTTGTAGCACTTTGAGCATCAAATGGAGGTAAAACAACAGCTTCTATCCATCTGGATACATAGTCTACTACTATCAATATATATAAATTTATGAAAGATGGTATAAGTGATCCCATGAAAATCTTGGTAGTACCACAAGTTTTGAAAGGCATCTCATTTCTCCTACAAAAATTGCCTACTCTTTGACACCGATCATAAGTTTTGATATAAGCTTAAACATCTCTAAAGATTGTAGGCCAATAAAATACAGATTGTAAAATTTTTTCTGTTGTTTTATCAACACCAAAATCTCCCCCAAAATCAAAATTATGACATTTTTGGATAATTTCATAAGTTTCTTCTAAAAGCACACATCTTTGAATAATAAGATCTTTTTTGTGTTTATATAAAAATGGGTCATCCCAAAAGTAAGTTTTTAGCTTCAAATAAAAATTTCCTCTACTGTTGGTATGTCATTCAATAGGGTATAATATCATTAATAATGAAGTTCACAATGTCGGCATATCGTGGAACACGCTACTCATTAACACTAAACAATTCTTCATCTAGAAAATGTTCATTAATTTCTTTTTCAAAACATAGTGATTTTTCTAATTCAAGCCTAGACAGATGATAAGCAATTTGATTCTCAGCTCCCTTCCTATCTACTATTTCAAAATCAATTTCTTGTAAAAGAAGAATCTATCTTATAAGTCTTGGTTTTGCATCTTTCTTTTTCATTAAACATTTAATATCAGAATGATCAGTATGCACAACACACTTAGATCCAATTAAGTATGATCTAAATTTATCAAAAGCATGTACTACTGCTAATAAATCTTTCTCAGTTATGGTATAATTAATTTAAGCTTCATTAAGAGCTCTACGAGCGTAATAGATTACTATGAAGATATTATCATGTTTTTTGTCCTAAAATAGCTTCAATAGCATAATCACTAGTATCACACATTAGTTCAAAAGGTTTTTCCCAATCTGGTGAAACAATAATTGTTGTAGTGACTAATTTTTCTTTTAATAACTCAAATTTTTTTAAGCACTCCTTATCAAAATTAAAAATTACATCATTATCAAGTAAATGGCATAAAGGTTTAGCAATTTTTGAAAAGTCGTTAATATACCGCTGGTAGAATCCAGCATGTCCTAAAAACTCCTAATTTCCATCACACTTGTTGGGTAAGATAAATTAGTGATCATTTAAATTTTTGTAGGATCTACTTCCATACAATTTCTTGAAATTTGATGTCCTAAACCAATTCCTCATGCTACCATAAATTGGTATTTTTCCCAATTAAGGACTAAATTTGTTTCTTCACAGCGCTTAAGAACTTTTGATAAATATTCCAAACATGATTCAAATGAAGTTCCAAACATGAAAAAATCATCCATAAAAACTTCAATTCCTTTTTTCTCTTAAATCACAGAAAATAGTCATTATACATCCTTGAAAGGTAGCAGGGCATTACATAAACCAAAGGGAATTTTACATAAACCAAAGGGAAAACCAAAGGGAATTCTTCTAAAAACAAATGTACCATAAGAACTGGTAAAAGTTATTTTCTCTTGATCCTCAGGATCTATTTATATTTGATGATAACTAGTATATCCATCAAGGACACAAAAGTATTTATGCTCAGCTAGTCTATCCAACACTTTACCTAGAAAGGGTAGTGGAAATTAATCTCTCCAAGGGGCGAGATTTAATTTTCTATAACCAATGTATCTATGCAACCCTGTGACTTATCTTGTTGGTATTAACTCATTATGTTCATTCATAGTCACAGTCACTCCTCCTTTCTTAGAGCACAGTGAATTGGACTATCCCATGCACTATCTAAAATAGGATGCAACTACCATAAAATTAAACTCTTGCAATAGGAGTATCCATATAATCAATCTTTGTTTAGCATCCTTCTTTTGCATTAAGTATTTGATAGCAGAATGATCTGTCTGCACTATACATTTCATTTCATATGAATTCTATGCATATAAATTGAAGGATTGATTCTTTTTATATTTGCAATCGTCAATCCAAAAGCTTTCTTGTAACTCTTTAAAGTTTTCATCAAACTCATTTCTTCTTCTATAGTTAATTTTGAGGAAATTATAATAGGTAATGTTGAGAAATCACCTAAAAAGACATACTTTAAATGTTCAGGAAGTAACTTCAACTCACGCTCAGGAGGTTTCTTAATCGGTGGACAAAAAGATGTATCTTTTTATGTCATGTCCAAAACTTCAAAACTTTCTTGAACATAATTTTAATCTTCCTAGAAAAAATCTTCAAATTAATCTAATTCCTCTTATTGCTCGTGTTTTAACTCCTTCATTTCCAATTTTTCTTCATATGTTGTTTTGAAATGACATTCACTTAGATATCTTATCACATCCGTTCTATAGCAATCATCATCTTCACATTCTGCACGGTATTTCATTAATTTGGAAATATTAAATGTCATTATGTGATCATTGACGTGCATAGTTAATTCCCTTTTTTGGAAATCTATCATTGCTCATCAACAGGAAAGATAAATTGATCCACTTTCACTAAGGCATCTTCTATAACTTTTATAGGATATGTTATTGAATGATCTGCTAAGTGCAGAGTTACAGTAGTAGAAGATATTTCTCCTAATCCCAATCTTTTAAATATTAAGAATGGCATAAGCTTAATGCATGCACCTAAATCACATAAAGCTTTCCTATAAAATTAGTCTCCTATTGCACATAGAATTTTGAAGCTACCATGATCTTTAAGCTTTTTCAGGAAGCATTTTTTGAACTATAGCACTGCACTCCTCACTAAGTGCAACAGTCTCATTATCTTCAAACTTTCTTTTCCTGTTAAGCATATCCTTCATAAATTTCACATAGCTTAGCATTTATTCTAAGGCTTCAGCAAATGGAATATTAATTGTAAACTTCTTAAAATTTTCCAGAAATTTTGAAAATTGTTTATCCAACTTTTGTTGATGGAAACTCTGAGGAATTGGAGGTGTTGACTTTATAATTGATTTCTCATTTGTAACATGATCCTGGTTGAATATAGTTGTGTAAAATTTAAAAAGTTGACTCCACTTTATAACGGTGCCAAAAACTTGATGTGGTATTTTAGTAATAAAAACGTTAAGCTCTTAAGATTGGGATTCTATGTAAATATATGTATCATTATCAAGTAATATATGACTTTCTTCTTAAGTCCCCAATATCGATCCCATGGGGAAGGTTTAAATTTGAAATGATAAATTAATTAGAGAATTTACAGAAATCAAACAAAACTACTGTCACTAATTTCTAATGTTTAAGATACTATCAAAGCTCAATTATTTACTACTAGCAGAATTTAAAAGCAGGTTTTAAAATTAATAACTACTAAACTATGTTTATGTGATGAAGTTTTCTTATATGAAAAAGCATCTTTTTTTGTGAAATAAGATGAGATAAATGGTTTAAATATATATTGTACTAAATAGGATCACTTTTAATTATCTACCATGATTCAGTGTTATAGAAAATCATTGGTTAATCTTAGGTTTAGTCCCTAAATCTGTGGCTACGCTAGGAGGATACTAGCTCCCACTTCCCTTTCCCTAAAGGCTAAATCTCACTTTAGTTTTTAAACACAAAGATCGAATTAGGGATTTTTAGTCTGTTACCCTAGAAATCTCCAATTCTACACTCAACCAAGTATATTTCCCTATTTATTTGCACTTAATTCTATGGATGAAATACTCCTTCATGGACTAAAATGTGATTCTCACTCTGTTATAGAACTCATACTCCATTTTCCGAATCATATGTTTCACAACATATTTTAACAATTTAATTGTCCAGATTAAAATGTAAATTAAGAGCAGAGTTATTACACCATCACAATTTATTTTAAATTTTAACATCGGCACATCCACATTATCTCTTCATTTCACCATATCTCAGAGTAGGGAGAAAGATAAAGGAATCTACTAAGACTTCATGATACAACAATAATAAACAAACAACACTTATCTGAAACTCTTTCTCAAAGCAAATCCTTTGTAGCTTCTCTTAGGAAATGTAGGAAAAAGAAATCTCTCACTTCTCTTCCTCTCCAAAACTTCTTAGAGAAGAATTCACACTTAAACTCACCAGAAAAACTCAAAACTATAAAAAAATAACTAACTAATGGTGTAAAATGGCATGGAATGTAGGTGTGTGAAAAGAAAAATTGAAATGGGTGGAAGAGGTTGAAATGGTGCGAAAGAGGGGTTTTTGATCAAATTTCGGCCCTAAATAGAGTCTAGGTCGGCTCTCTAATAGGTGCATCCAACAACTCTTCAAAATGCATCCAAATTCTTTGAATCTTCTAGAAACAGAGCTTCCATCGACATAAGCGTCGTCGGCGCCAGTGCTCCTCTAATTAATTCCCAAGTCTCTGTCAAATGGCGTCGTCGACGGCTAGTCTGGCCTCATCGGCACCAACTCT
>NW_018165207.1:416502-425082 GCF_001263595.1 Phalaenopsis equestris
AATTCACACTTAAACTCATCACAAAAACTCAAAACTATAAAAAAAATAACTAACTAATGGTGTGAAATGTAGGTGTGTGAAGAGGAAAATTGAAATGAGTGGAAGAAGTTGAAATGGTGCGAAATGGGGGGGTATCCGATCAAATTTCGGCCCTAAATAGAGCCTATGTCAGTTCTCCAATAGGTGCATCCAACAACTCTTCAAAATGCATCCAAATTCTTTGAATCTTCTAGAAACAGAGCTTCCATCGACATAAGCGTCGTCGGCGCCAGTGCTCCTCTAATTAATTCCCAAGTCTCTGTCAAATGGCGTCGTCGACGGCTAGTCTGGCATCATCGGCACTAACTCTTGTTTTGCATCCTTTCTATAGGACTGTGTCATCCGATGTTCCTCTGGCACCATCGGCGGCACGGTCAGTGTTGAGTATTTCTTCAAAAACCTCATTTTGACTCCAAATTCCATTCTTTTTGCTTTCTTTTTGCTTCAAGTCCCAAAAATCAACAACCTACAAGAAAACATTAAAAAATTGCTTCCATCAAAGTGTAATATCACTAAAAATGGGTATAAAATGTGGGTCTAAAAATGCATATATTTTTTGTGTATCAAAATCCCTCAAAATTAAATGTTACTTGTCCTCAGGTAACTCTTTTACTACATAAAAATATGACTTATGATGGTAAAGATGTTAACTTCTAGATTTTCATATCTTAGTTCATTACATATAATAGCATCCTATATACAATAGTATAAATTAAAAAAATGTAAAATAACTCTAATTAATACTAAATGGATATAAATATCTAGCAGTCAAGTCTGATTTTTTATTCTCTTATTCTTTTCAAGGAAAATTGCAAATCATTCATAATAAAGCCACTTAGAATAACCATATGAAAAAGAACTTCATGAAACTTTACTATTAAATATGCTAATACTAAAATATAAGTTTAGAAAATGTAGCCAAGTCTTCTTCTTTAAGTTGATTTGAGTGAAGCAAATTTTTAATTCGACATCTCCTCAAGCTTCTCCTCACATCTTTTTTCTTTTATTTTTTTTCTTTTCGGGATCATTTTCAATCCTTTTTCTTTTTTTTATTTTTCTTTCCATGTGAGGATTACTATATCTGGATAGCCTTAAATGGTTTTAAACTTCACTATCCTCTTCTTAAAGTTAAAAAATTTTCACATTCCTTCACTTTATAAATTTATATTAGCTTTAAAGATTTTTCATAAAGCTTTAATCTTTTCTTCTTATATGAATCTCTAAGATTATTAATACTTCAAAAATAAAAATTCCTTGACTTAAAATAGAAAAGCATGGTCTCATTCTATTATAGCAAGTAATCTTAATCTCTAAAATTAACATTTATTATTTAAAAAAATTTCACTTAAGTTTACTATATATTTAAAAACATAGATATAGTTATCTAAAGTTACCCTATAATACCAAAAGGTCATGTTAAAATTTTTTAAAATACTTTGAAAATATAACTAATTGAGGACAAATAAAATTAAGTATCTTTTCGTTAAAAAGGAATTTTTCTTCACCCCAAACTTAAATTTTTAAAAGATTTTAAATGAAGAACTGAAAAATTAAGGGTTAAAGAAAACATTTAATACATAAAGAAAAGACATACCTGTTGAAGGTTCTGATTTGAAACTTAACTCTGAAATATTACAGGTGCTAACATGAAAAGCTACAAGACTTAAAAAATTAAATAGCACATAATACATATAAAGAAAGAGTTAACTACAAATACATCCAACAAAGTACTAAAAACTAAAAACTTCTAGCAATTTCACAAATCTAAAGTTTATAACACATCATACAACAAAAATAAAATATCACAGTCCACAAACAAACAGTCTCAACAAGAAAGTACAATTAAACATAAACTAAACAAAAATTTAACTAAAGCATCACCAATCATTGTCTTATTCTTCTTCATCCACATCCAAATTATGTTGCTGATATGGAGTAAAAATAGGGTGAGTAGGAAACTAAACTAAGTGATCACCCTTCATGAATTTGACCATTGCATCATCAAAAGCAGCATCAAATTCAAACTTTGTCTTATCAAATCATCAAAATGAGCATTTATGTTCTCCATTTTTTCCATTCTATGATCCATTCTCAAAATATCTCCCTATTGGATCATCATTTGCTCCATAAGTTCTTGGATAGTAGGGGTACTAGAAGCCTGAAGTAGAAGGAATATCCCTGGTCCTACTTCCAGATCTCCATCCAACATGAGATTCATAAAACTACATTGGCAGGCCCAATAGGATTTAGAGGTTCAATCCTCTCCTCATCTGGTCTATAATCAATTCCTGCCTTTTCACATAGTGTGAAGATCAGGGCAGGGTGTGCTAAACCTCTAGTAGTCTCTCTAAAAGAAATAGATTGAGTGTTCCTATAAATAAAAGAGCCTACGTTTATTCTTTTCATTTGCTAGATACAGAAGTTCAAGATGGATCTATCCCTTGTAACCTCACTATGATGATTTGTTGTAATCATTCTTCTAGAAATAAAATAGTGTCAGGCCTTAGATACTACTTTTAACATAGAAAGAGGAAAGTTTACCTTAACTCCATTCTTCACCTTTTAGGTTCCTTTTCCATCAGTAAGAAAGAAATTACCTCATCTAATGTACTGGTAGCTATACACATCTTCCAACTAATAAAATTCATTAATCTTCTTTGGAGTAAACTCCACCATTTTCTCTCAAACAAACACATAGTCTTCAGAAGTCTCCTTAAAATTGGCATAGAACTCCATCACCACACCAATAATCACCTCGATACTAATGTAGCAGAAACCGAGCATTGATTAATCTCTCGACTTCTCCTCACAAATTTTTAAATCCTTGATCTAGAATCACTTCTTAAGTTGTACGTAGATTATTGAAGCAAATGTTGGCCTTGTAATTGACAAACTTTTGATCATCAAAATCTACCTTTCTCCTTCTTTTGCTCATTCTAGGTGCCATTGAAATCTACAAAAAAATTGATAAAATTAAAATAAATTCCTAAAAATTCCAAAAATCACAGTGTGAAACGTTTTAAACTTAAATCTACTAAGTAAGAGTTCTTCACCAAAGGATTTTCTCAAAATCTTCCAAAAAAATCTCAAAATTTTGGATCTCGGTAATGTAAGATAATTTCTTGGTGAAAATAAAAAATTTTGAGTTCAAAGTGTAGCTCTTACCTAGAGAAGATGAAATTCAAACTTTGTTTGCCATAAAATCGCCTCAAATTCAAGCAATAGCAAGCCCTACGTGCAAAAATCGGAGGTTGAAGGTGACTCAAGGGGTAAAAATGGTGTTTCAATGTGCAAATCATGAATTTTAAAGGTGTTTGGGTCAGTTCGGGTTGAGGGCTCTGTCAGCGCCCATTCCAGCACCGTCGGTGCCAGTGGCAAAAAAAGAACTCTTATTTTGATTTTTTTTCAATTTTCAATTTTCTCTCAATTTACTCCAATGTTTATTAAGTCTTTTTGAACATTAATTTTCATCTGAAAATAATTCACAAACTAACATTTTTACAAACAACACCAAAGTAACTTTTATATATGAAAATACACTTTTTACAAATACATTTTTCTAATCACATTTCCACATCTTCAAAGCAAACTAAAGTATAATTCAGTGTCAAAAGAAAGCCACAATACTAGAACACTGACACTAAACTATACACATAATCAAAGTTCTAAAGCAAATTAAAGTATATCTACTCCACATAATTATATTAAAACATAAGTATTTTAAAATAGTAGAGAGTCTAACTTTTTCAATTAATCTGCCTCTTCTTCAGTACTTTCTCCTCCTCTAATATCTCTCATAGACTGGTAACGGACATATAAATTATAGAATGGTCGGTATGGGAACATCAGTCAAATGTTCATCAATCCATCTATTGTTCTTGAACATTTGTACCAATCCTGCTTCAGCTGTTCCTCTATGATCAAAGTTCTCCTTCATTCTCCAATCCAGATGATCAAAAATATAGTTAAGATTTCCTATTGCATTCGTAATACTCTGTAGTTCTCTTTCTATTTTCTTCATTCTCTTCTCCAAAGATATTAAACTTCTAATTGATGGTTCCATCAATGGTCTTGAAGCATGTGATAAATGGGCCAAAATACAATCTAATGCTTCATTTCCATTCCCTATATAATTTCCATCAATAGGAATCATGGGTTTCCAAGGTAGTAAAACTTTTTCCCAACTTTCATATGGAACTTGAGATTGACTGCAGAGTAGGATTGTGGAAGGATGCCCAAGTCCATATATTGGCCCATTCATGATAATACTCATAACAAATTTAAAAATAATTGACCCTACATTAATGGGTTTTTCCATTTGAATGCAATAGTTTAGAATGGAACTTTCTCTTGTAACTCTACTAATCTTCATGGTAGGTAGTAGTTTTGCAGATATGAAGAAATGCCATTATTTTGAAATTGCATAAAGCAGCGAAGTAGAAAAACTAACCTATCCCTCATATTTGATTTTTTAATTATCTTGTTCATCTGTCAGAAAATTATATATTTCTTGCATCACATTTTTCATTGGGATAAAATTTGTATAATGACAGATTTGAGATTGGAACGTTTTCTATCATATACAAATCATTAATCTGAGCCGGAGTAAATGGTACAGCTTTACCTCAAATGTAGGCAACTCCTTGGGTAATTTCATGTAAGTTAGCATAAAACGCTTTTGCCACGGGTACTACAACTGCAGCGGTAGTTTAACACAGAACTTCCCAACGCCTCTGTACAATGATTTTCTCAATCTGTGAACTTGGACTACTCACTCCATAATTGACAAAGTTTCTCTCCTTGATAAGTATCTTCTTTGTGATTACTTTATCGTATAATCTCTACGAGTCAAAACTGATAAACTTTCTTCTATTGAAAACTCCACACCTTGAAGTAGTTTTGGAATTAGAAGCCATGGAATTTGAAATTAGAAAGTTTTTAGATGTCCAAGCCAATTTTTAGGACTTTAAAAACCCCTATCAATGGTTATTGTAGAGCAAAAGCCCACCAAAGTCCGCCAAAACCGTTCAGCACATGGAAAATACTCAAGGCCATCGGCACCATGGTCCTTTAAGCGGGCATCGTCGGCGCCAGAGGCCAAATTCTAGTTTGAGATTTTTTTGTTCAATTTGACTTTAAATTTTCTTCCAATATTAATATTTGTCTTATCCAATATCAATATTTGTCGTAATTTATGATATATAAAATTGTGTAGAACTTAAAAATACTATTATTTCCTAATACATAAACACACTTATTAAACAAAACAGTAAGATATAGATATATAGATTATATATGGGTTGTCCCCACAAAGCGCTTGGTTTAACGTCGTCAGCCTGACCTACCATTTGTTTAGTTGGATTAACTTAGCATTAAAACTTCTTTAAATTGTTGTATGTGTCATTCATAATAATGTTTCAATCGATGCCCATTAATTTTAAATATATTTTCAATTTTAGGATCCTTAAAACAGTTCCATATTGATAGACTTTAATCACTTTAAATGGTCCTAACCATCTGTATTTCAGTTTTCCTGGAAATAATCTCAATCTTGTATTATATAATAAACTTCTTGTCCAGGTTCAAACTTCTTTTTAAAAATATTCCGATCATGCCATATTTTCTTTTTCTCCTTATAGATTTTTGCATTATCATATGTTTCATTTCTGATCTCTTCAAGTTCATTAAGTTACAACAATTTTTTCTCACTAAGCTTTTCTCACCAACATCTTTTAGATTAAAATTAAATTCCTTAATAGCCCAAAATACTTTATCCTCCAATTCTACTAGTAAGTGGCTTTTTTTTCCAAAAATAAGTCTTTATGGGGACATTCCTATAGGTGTCTTATAAGCAGTTATGTATGCTCATAATGCAATATCTAATATAGCAGACCAATCCAATTTATAGGGATTTATAGCTTTTTCTAAAATTTGTTTTATTTCATGATTTGATATTACTACAAGAACGCTTGTCTGAGAATTATAAGCAGTAGAAAATCTATGCATAATATCATATTTCTTTATCAATTTCTCGATTCTCTTATTTCTAAAATGGGATCCTCCATCTGTAATAACTACTCTTAGCATTCCATATCTTGTGCTATCGGCATTCCATATCTTGTAAAAATATTTCTATTTAAAAATTTAGAAACACTCTGAGCGTCACATTTAGGTACAACAACAAATTCAATCCATTTGGACATATAATCAACAACAAGTAATATATATAAGTTTTCAAATGAAGGCATGAATGGTCCCATAAAATCTAATCCCCACACTTAAAAAATATCAACTTATAATGTGTAATTTAGAGGAATTTCATTTCTTCTGGAAATATTTCCTTCTCGTTGACATCAATCGCATGCTTTAATATATTCATTAACATCTCTAAAAAGAGCAGACCAATAAAATCCAGCTTGCAAAATTTTATAAGCAGTTCTATTTGTTCCAAAATGTCCTCTAAATTCAGAATCATGACATCTTTCAATTATTTGTTGAGTTTCTTTATAAGGCACACACCTTCTAATAATTTGATCTTTACATAGTTTATATAAATATGGGTCATCCAATAAATAGAATTTTCAGTCATATATGAATTTCTTTAATTATTGATTCTTTATATCTAGTGGTAGAATATCACTTATAATATAATTTACTATATCGGCATACCACAGTATATCTATTTCATAAATACTATATAGTTTTTCATCAGAGAAATTTAATAAAATTTTATTTGCAAAATTAGTTAATATTTTTTTTAGTCTAAACAAATGATCAACTATTTGATTGTCATTTCCCATTCTTTCAACTACAGAAAAATCAAGATTTTGCAATAGAAGTATCCATCTAATTAACCTTAGTTTAACATCCTTCTTTTGCATTAAGTATTTAATAACAGAATGATCTCTATGCACTATACATTTAGTTCTAATTAAGTAAGGTCTAAATTTATCAAAGGCATAGACAATAACTAATAACTCTCTTTCAATAGTAGTGTAGTTAATTTGAGCATCTTTTAGAGATTTACTAGCATAATATATTACTTTAAAATCTTTGTTGTGTCTTTGTCCTAACACAGCTCCAATTATTTCCATTAGTTTTTCCTAATCAGGTGGTACTATTATAAGTGATGTGATTAATTTTTCTTTCAATAATTCAAATGCTTTTATGCGTTCCTCATTAAAATAAAATTTTGTATCTTTTACTAAAAGTTGGCATAATGGCTTAGTAATTTTTGAAAAAAATTTTATATAACGCTTGTAGAAACCAGCATGTCCTAGAAAATTTCTTACCCCTCTGACCGTAGTCGGTGGTGGTAATTTTTTAATAACTTGAACTTTTGCAGGATCTACTTCCATGCCATTTTTAGAAATTTTATGCCCAAGTACAATTCTTCCTGCAACCATAAACTAACATTTTTCCCAATTTAGTACTAGGTTGATTTTTTCACATAATTCTAGAACTTTTTCTAAATTATTTAAGCATATTCAAATGAAGTCTTGAACACAGAGAAATCATCCATAAATACTTCCATTCCATGCTCAATAAAATTACTAAATATTGACATCATACATCTTTGAAATGTTGCAGGTGCATTGCATTGTCCAGCAGGCATTCTACGAAAAGGAAATGTTTCATAAGGGCTTGTAAATGTTGTCTTGTTTTGATCCTTAGGAGTAATTAGAATTTGATGATAACCGGTATATCCATCCAAAAATAGTAATATTTATTTCTATCCATATCTAGCATTTGATCTAAAATGGGGAAAAGGAAAGTGATCTTTCCTGGTGACCAAGTTTAATTTTCTATAATCTATACAAATTCGCCAACTAGTAACTTGTCTTATTAGAATTAATTCATTTTTCTCATTTACTTCAATGGTCACTCCTCCTTTATTTAGAACACAAGGAATTGGGCTCCCCCAAGCACTGTCTGAAATAAGATATATAATTCCAGCATCTAACCATTTTAAGATTTCTTTTTTAACAAGCTCTTTCATTATTGGGTTTAATCTCTTCTGAGGATCGGCTTTCATCTAATAAAATTTTGTGCATACAAATTGAAGGACTAATTCCATTAATATCTGCTAAAGTCCATCCAAAAGCCTTTTTATATCTTTTTAACATTTCAATTAATTGTTGTTCTTGAATTTCAGTTAACTCTAAAGATGCAATAACAGACAATGTAGATGAATCTCTTAAAAATACATATTATAAATGAGCAGGTAATATTTTAGTTCAAGTTCAGGTGGTTTAATAATTGAAGGAATAAGATTTTTATTATCATTTTCCAACAAATCTAAAGTTTTAAATTTGTCCTGAATATAATCTAAATTTTCTTCTTTTATTTCATCCTCACTTTCACTAAATTCTTCTTGCTTTAATTTTTCTTTAAACTCTTTCTTAAATTGCTCATTACTTAGATAATTAGTAACTTCCATCCTAAAATATTTATTATCTTTTTCTATTGCAGGGTATTTCATAGTTTTTAAAAAATTAAATTTCACTTCTTGATCATTAACTCTCATCATTAATTCTCCTT
>NW_018165207.1:425148-433211 GCF_001263595.1 Phalaenopsis equestris
CCATATCTAATACTATAAAGTCTACAGGGAAAATAAATTTATCCACTTTTACTAATACATCTTCTATAACTCCTTTAGGATAAGTGATTAATCGATCAGCTAACTGAAGAGTTACAACAGTGAGGGAAATCTCTCCTAAATCTAAACGTTAAAAAATAAATGTTTAAAAATTGATAGAGGCATAAGATTGATACTTTCTCCTAAATCACATAAGGCTTTTTCATAAAATTTTTCACCAATTGCACAAGGTATAGTAAGACTACCAGGACTTCTAACCTATAAGGATCTTTAACTTCTTCAAGAAACTTTTTCTGAATTATAGTGTTACACTCTTCACTAAGTGCAACAGTCTCATGATCTGCAAACTTTCTTTTCTTGTTTAATATATATTTCATAATTTCATATAACTTGGCATTTTTTTCAAAGCCTTAATGAAAGGAATGTTTATTGTTAACTTTTTTAAGGATCTCCAAAAATTTTGTAAATTGTTTGTCTTTATTCTTCTATTTTAGTCATTGACGAAACGGAGGTAATGGTTTTTCTAATGGAACTTGTGTTTGTTCATTTTCATTATGGTCATTTTCTATCTCTTCCTTCTCCTCATCCACTTATGTTTCTCTTTGGATTCTTGTTTCAACTTCTTTTCCACTTCATAATTAAATTGCTTTGATTTGCTCTTTATTTTGATCTTTGGGATTAACTTCCACCGTACTCAAAAGATTTTCCGAAGGTCTGTTACTAAGTACAATAGCAGTATGTCCTAATTGATTTTCAATATTTCTAATAGCAGGCCCTTGATTTTATATTTGATTTCTCATATTCAACATTACTTCTTCCATCTTTAACTTCTTTTCCTTAACTTGTGAATTAGGGCTAGAGTAAAATCTATGAGGGTAATAAGGTCGATAATTAGATTTCCTTGATTATTTAAATTTCCTGAGGGGTTCATTGAATTGTTATAATTATTTCAACTAAAATTAGGGTAATTTTCCCATTCAGGATTGTAATAGTTAGAATAAGGATTGTTATTTTAATTTCTAATAGCATTCAAAGTTTCATAAGATGATTGAGTATCAATTATATGTTCTAGTGAATTTTCCTCCAATACTGGTGGTATTTGAGAATAGTTCACTCCAATTTGATCAATCTTTTTTGATATAGCAGCAATTTGAGATGCTAAAATAAACATTGCATCAGATTCATGAATACTAGCTACTAGTCATTTCTTCTATTTTAGAGTATACTTCATTAAAAGTTTTTGACATTAAATATCTGCCTGCAGCAGCATCTATAATAGATTTAAGTGATCCAACTAATCCATTGTAAGAAGTTTGAATTATTAACCAATCTGGTGAAGCATGGTGTGGACATGTTCTAATGAGATCCTTAAATCTTTCTCAGGCTTCATATATTGATTCCTCTTCAAACTGACAAAAAGATGTAATATCATTTTAAGCTTAGTGGTTTTCGAGGGTGAAAATATTTAGCCAAGATCGAAAATATTTAGCCAAGAATTTTGGTGATAATTCTCCCCAAGTTCTGATAGATCCAAGTGCTAATAAGTTTAACCAAGCTTTGCTTTATCCCTTAATGAAAAAAGCAAAAAGTTTAAGCCTAACAGCATCATTAGACACTCCGTCATATTTAAAAGTAGCACAAATCTCAAGAAATTTAGCAAGATGTAAGTTAGGATCTTTAGTAGTTTTCCTCCAAACTGATTATTTTGTACCATTTGGATAATAGCAAGTTTAAGTTCAAATGAATTAGCAGCAACATCAGGATTTTGAATAGTTATGTGAAGTTCATCTATTGTTGGATTGGCATAATCTTTTAAAGGTCTTTGTCGATTTTCATTTATTTGATTATCTAAATTATTCGCCATTTTGCTCAAATTTTAATTTCTTTTTGTTATTTTCAAATTTTTCTAATAGTACGTTCTAATTCTGAATCGTAAGATACTAAACCCTTAGTTCCAATATTTCACATAAATAAATATAATAAGCAAAGAAACATTTCCTTAAAATACTCTTAAATATACAGTTATATATATATGTATATATATTATTTTTTATTTCTAATTTATTTTTGATATTTTGTAATTTTTATATTTTTATCTCTAAATTTTCTAATTTACCAAATCAATTTAATTTGTCGTTATATTCTCCGGCAACGGCGCCAAAAACTTGATCCCAGTTGAATATAGTTGATAAAATTTATAAAGTCGGCTCCACTTTATAACGGTGCCAAAAACTTGATGTGGTATTTTAGTAATAATAGTGTTATGCTCTTAAGATTAGAATTCTACTTAAGTATATCTATCATTATCAAGTGATATAAAACTTTCTGTTTAAGTCTCAAATATTGATCCCACGAGGAAGGTTTAAATTTGAAATGATAAATTAACTAGGAAATTTACAGTAATCAAACGAAATTACTGTCACTAATTTTGAATGTTTAAGATACTATCAAAGCTAAATTGTTTACTATTAGTAGAATTTAAAAGTAGGTTTTTAAATTAATAACTACTAAACCATGTTTATGTGATGAAGTTTTCTAATATGAAAAACCATCTTTCCCAGTACAATGAGTTTTTGGTGAAATGAGATGAGATAAATGGTTTAAATATGTATTGTGCAAAATATGAATAATTTTAATTCTCTACACTGATTCAGTGTTATAGAAAATCATATGTTAATCTTAGGTTTAGTCCCTAAATCCTTGGCTGGGCTAGGAGGATACTGACTCTCACTTCAGAGCTCCCACTTCCCGTCCCCTGAAGGCTAACTCTCACTTTAGTTTTTAAGCACTAAGATCGAAGTGGGGATTTTTAGTCTATCACCCTAGAAATCTCTAATTCTACACCCAACTAAGTATATTTCCCAATTTATTTGTACTTCATTCTTTGAACGAAATACTCCTTCATGAAATTAAATGTGATTCTCACTCTGTTGTAGAACTCATACTCCATTCCCGGATCACATGTTCACAACATAATTTAACAATTCAATTCGTTAGATAGATTAGTAAATTATGAGCGGAGTTGAAAAACTATCACCATTTTTTTTAAATTTTAACATTGGCACATCTGAATTATCTCTTTATTTAACCATATCTCAGAGTAGGGAGATAGATAAAAAAAATTACTCAGACTTCATGAGAAAGATACAGCCTCAGACTTTATGAGAAAGATACAATAAAACACAAATTTCATATATAAAAGAAGGTTCATACAATAATAATAAACAAACAACACTTATCTGAAACTCCTTCTCAAAGAAAATCTTTTATAGTCTCTCTTAGGAAATATAGAAAAAAGAAAACTTTCACTTCTCTTCTTCTTCAACACTTCTTAGAGAGGAATTCACACTTAAACTCACCACAAAAACTCAAAACTATAAAAAAAATAACTAACTAATGATGTGGAATGACGTGGAATGTAGGTGTGTGAAAAGGATAATTGAAATAAGTGGAAGAAGTTGAAATGATGCGAGGGGGCGGTTTCTAATCAAATTTTGGCCCTAAATAGAGCCTAGTTTGGTTCTCCAATAGGTGCATTCAAATACTCTTCAAAATGCATCCAAATTCATTGAATTTTCTCGAAACAGGGCTTCCACGGACATAAGCGCCGTCGGCGCCCATACTGGCGCCGTCGGTGCCAGTCCTTCGCTAATTAATTCCCAAGTCTCTGTCAAATGGTGTCATCGACACCCAATCTGGGGTTGTCGGTGCGGACTCTTGTTATGCATCCTTTTTATAGGTCTGCATCGTCTGACGTCCTTCTGGTGTCGTTTCCTTCTGGCGCTGTCGGCGCTGAGTAATTCTTCCAAATCTCCATTTTTGCTCCAAATTCCATTCTTTTTGCTTCCTTTTTTGCTTCAAGTCCCAAAGATCAATAACCTGCAAGAAAAAATAAAAAATACCTTCCATTAAAGTGCAATATCACAAAAAATAGGTATAAAATATGGGTCTAAAAATGCACATATTTTTGGTGTATCATAACACCACTTATTCTATAGACAACTTTTTCTACTTAAATTATGATTACTGTTAAAACCTGGAGGATAAGTAGGTCTATAATTATTCTTCCTTGGTTTTTCTAGTTTCCCAGTGGGTTTACTTGGTTATTCCCCCATTGCTAATTATTACGACCCAAAGTATTATTCCATTTAAAGTTGGGATGGTTCTAAATATGGGTTATTTTTCTTGTTGTTTATGACATTCAGAGTTTCTAATGATGCTTCAGAATCTATCATTTTGTTTAATAATTCTCTTCAATCATTGTAATTGGTTGATAAAAATTCATTCCAAATTGGTCTAACTTTCTTGAAATTGCAGCAACTTGATTTACTAACATTGCGAAAGCATCAGATTCATGAATATTGGTTACTTTTTTAAGAATTATTAGCAGTCATTTCTTAAATTAAAGCATAAACGTCATGAAATGATTTTGACATCAATGAACCAACTACAGCGGCATTGATAATAGATCTAAGAGATCCAGTTAATCCATTGTAAAAAGTTTGAATTATAACCAATCTGGAATAGCATGGTGTGGACACTTTCTGAGTAATTCTTTAAATCATTCTCATGCTTCATAAATAGATTCCCCTTCATTTTAACAAAAAGATGTAATATCATTTTTAAATTTTACAGTTTTTTATGGTAGAAAATATTTAGCAAGGAATTTCTGCGCTAAATAACCCCAATTTTTTATAGATCCAGATGCTAACAAATGTAACCATATCTTATCCTTATCCCTCAGTGAGAAAAAAAAAGTCTAAGTCTTACAGCATCATCTGATACACCATCATATTTAAATGTAGCACACAATTCTAAAAATTGACAAGATGTAACTTTGGACCTTTAGTTGGTGCTCCCCCAAACTGACTATTTGATATTATTTGGATAATAAATAATTTAAGTTCAAATAAATTAGCAGCTACAGCTGATTTTTGAATACTACAATGAAGTTCATCCACCGTAAGGTTTGCATAATCTCTTAAAGGTCTGAACTCTAAATGATTTCAGCATTTTGATTATTTTAATTGGTCATTTCTTGAATTTTTTTATTTTTTCCAATAATTTTTAATTTTTTTATTTTTCGAATAGTTCTCTCTAATTCATAATCATATGACACAAGTTCTGTAGAACCTGAATTACACATACATTACTACAGAACACAAAAATAAAAACACACAAATAAGAACTTTATATAAAAACAACACTACAATATTCCTATAATAAATCTAAAAAGTTTAAATAAGACTTTATAAAAATAGAAATTTACTTTCTGAAAATATCTTTAAAAATTTTGTTATTTTTCCAGGCAACGGCAGCCAAAAACTTAATCCCGGCTCTCTTAATATATGTTAATGTGATGTATGTGATTATATTCTTAATTTCCTTAATTATAATTTTTACTTTGCATCGGAGCCAAAGACTTAATCTCGAGCAAAAGCTAAGTAAAATATTGACTTTGAAGTAAATAAGAATACAGTTACAATATTTAAATATGGGATACTACACAAGTATACGTATCGTTATCAAGTAATATGAAACTTTTTTATTAAACCTCGAATATCGAACCCACGGGGGAAAACCAATAATATGCAATTACATAATAGGAGAAATTAGATAACAAAACTCTACTTAGCAAAATCTTCTTACTTAAACTCTAGATGTTATAATAGGAATGAAAGTTTGATTTTTTTTTAGTTTTGGATAATTAAAAATAAAGTAAGCAACTAATTAATTTTACTAGATATTTGCAAGATAAAGGCAATATAAATAAAATATATTTTTTCTTATCATGAATTTATAACAAGTATAGGAATTCTGTTGTGGAAGTATTATAATTGTGTTGTGTCAAATATGAGCAATAATATTCTTTACCCTTACAAGAGATGTTATAAAGAACATTGGTTATTATATATTTTGAATAGTCTTGAAGACGGGTTAGGAAAGGAAGATACTAGCTTTCACTCTAGAGTTCTCTCTTCTCCCTCCACCTAGGGGCTAACATCTCATATCAAAACCTAAAACTATAAACCAAATTGGGGGCTTTAGTCTGTCACTCTAAAGTCCTCTAATTTTACACCCTTCAAAGTTTATTTCCCCATTTATTTGCACTCAACCCCTTGAACTACATTCTCATCCATTAAATCTGTGAATCTTATCATTAGTTGACTGAGACAATACTATCGCGGATCTTACATGTTCTCACAAGAAATATTAACATCTTAATTGGCCAAATCAAGAAGTAAATGAGTACAAGGTTTAAACCATCACAGCTTATTCTGTTATTAAATACCAATACTTCACACAAATTTTAACTAACATCTAATCACATATCATTTTAAGGAAAAGGATAAAGAAAACTACTTAGAATTCATGGAGAAAACACAACCACACTTGAGTTTGAAAATAGAAATCATGCACACAAACAAGAAGTTTAAATTAAAACTAAATGTAGTCACAAAGATAAAAACTTATCTCAAAATCCTCTCCGCCGAAGTCTTAAAGTTCCTTTGAATCAATTCCTTCATTTACAATACAAACTAAAATGTAACATAACAAGAAAAGTGGGCGGTAGCGGTAGCGATGTGCGGTAGCGATGTGCGGCAGCGGCGGCGTGTGGTGGTTGGCTCTAGATCTTGTGGATTATGATCGGTTAAGGATGATCATGATTTTTTTCAATCCAAGTTTTCTTTTATAATTTTCCAAAAGGTGCCTTGGTTTCTTATCAAAATTTGTCTCCATTCAATGAATCTTCTAAAAATTGCATCCTTTCAAAAGCTATTTGAATGAATTTTTGTGTACATTAACTATTTCCTACGTTTACACCAAGGGTTGCTTCAAACACCTCTTATAAAATTCATCCAAATTTAATGAATCATCAAGCAACTACTTCTGGTGCTTAATCGCGGGTACTTGGTGGTTAGGCATGGCTCTATCTGTTTAACTGGCGCGTAAGCGCCAGTCTTGGGCTCTTAGGCACCTCAGGTCATTTTCTCACCCTCATTTTTCTTCATTTTTGCTCCAAATTTGATCCTTTTTATCCATTTGATTATACCTTCATCCATTTGATTATACCTAAAAGAAAAACACACAAGTACCTTTCATTAAAGTGCAATACCTCATAAATAGGTATAAAAATATGTAGATAAAGACTATATATTTTAGGTGTATCATCAGCACAACAAGAATGTATAGAAGAACAACTTCGAGAGTGCAAGCGGATCTACAACAACAGCCTTTCCTTAGTTTAAATAACAAGTCATAGGACTTCGAGGTAGCCCATCTACTACGACATAAATCCTCAACTTATCTTAAGGCCTTTGTGCAGCTCTGTTTTGCAATATAAGTCCTAACTTTCTTTAGGCTTTAAGGTTGTCCTTCGTTAAGACCTAAACCCTCCAATCTTCTAGATCTTTTGTATGACCATGTCATGCAAGTGTAAGCCCTAAATAATAATTTGCAGGATGAAACATTTAATTGTTATTTCTTCAAAAATCAACCCAAATCATAGGATAGCTTCAGAAGTCACCAAGGTTCTCAATAGGATCTGTGGCATCCTCTAGTTTTCTCCCTTTGGATTCCATAATAAATGTTTCAAACTTGAGGTTCTCCCATTTTGATACTTATTTATCCGACCTTAAAATTCTTAAACTTTGAGATTCTTGAAGAAAATATTTTCTGATCAAAATCAAGAGTTTTCTTAGGTTAACTCGGTCATTTAAGATGTAATTAACTATAGGGGTTTGCCCTTATAAGAAACTATAAAACCCAGGTTAATATAAACTCTATCAAATCTTTCATATTAAATAGGGGAAATTTGTCGGTCAACATAATGGTTTCGCAGATCAAAACGTATGTCACAAATTTTTTAGTTTATTTAATCGAGCCTCATTAGCAAGTAATTTTTCTATTCCTCGGGATAGATGCATCGTTGTGGTGTTTTGCTTGTTTGTTTAAATTATGACATATATGGTATCAGTTCAGTCTCATATTTTCAAAATTAAAATATTATTTTTCAAAATTATACATATATATATATATATATA
>NW_018165207.1:433281-434339 GCF_001263595.1 Phalaenopsis equestris
TCTTCAAAAAGGTGACTGACATGGCTCTGGTGGTAGAGGACATCGGTGGGGTGCCTTCGCCAGCGAGGAAAGCCAACCGACGGAACTGGAGTGTGAGAAATTTGTTGCGCGAGCGAGCGACACGAGTAAGCCTAGGGTTTTCCGTGAGTGTTTTCGACTTGGGAGAGAGGGTCTTCACGAGGGTTTAAACAAAATTTCTAATATTTTTTTAATTATATTATATTATATTTATTAATGTTTACTTAAAACCCTTGATTTGCAAAATACTGGTTTGTATATCAAACCGTAGCAAAATGGGTGTCATTTTCAAGTAAATTTGACATTTCAGATGCACTCGCTTGGTCCATTTTATCATTCGTGGTCATCCAGTCAAGATTTGTGATAATCAAGTTAATTCAAGTATGACTTGAGCGCCACATGATGAATAATAATCTTTGATCCAATCAAAGTTGTCTGACAAGCAAAATGCCAACTGACCTTCACTTGAGTGACTGTTAAAGTTCTGATCCCAATATTGTGCCCCTCAACACGTGCCGACAAGGCTATAAGTTTACTTCAAATAGAGTATCAAATTTGGTTTTCTTTTTATTTTGGTTTTGTAATTGATCCTTTGAAAATAGATCTTAGTCCTTCTAGAAGAGTTATGAATGTGTATGTGGTGTATGTGTGGGTCCCAATTCCAGTCCTTCTAGGAGAGTTAGTACGGAAGTCCTAAGGCTAGCTTTTAGGCTCTATAGAGGGAAATAGACCTCGCTAAATATGAGGTCAACACCACATTAATTGTTAACAGCTTTATGATCTGGTTAGTAGAGTAGATGCTTTAGATTTGACTTATGTTATAAAAGGTAGAGGTACACCTAAGAGGACTTAGGTGTGTTGTAAGAAAATGAACTTAATTTACTAGAACTAAATGAAAGTATGACACTCAATAAGACACAATGGAAAAAAAGGATTCATGTAGCCAAACACAGTTAGTGGGAGACTGGCTTTTTGTTGTTGTTATAGTAAGCCCTTTAGTATTGGCCTTAATCTTATGCTTTACTAAGCATTTTTCTTTT
>NW_018165208.1:0-2854 GCF_001263595.1 Phalaenopsis equestris
CACAACTTTGTACTCGAATACTCAACATGAAGCTAGATACATATTCCGTACGTAATAATTTCTCCATGTGAGATACCTCGAAAGCCATCTCCACAAGTTAGTTCTCTTCCTCTCCCCATCTGCTTTTCCTGTGTCCTCATACATACACAAAACAGCAGAAGCAGATTTCAACAAACAGTTCATTTTCAATCATATTATGGAATTCTCAGCAAAGTTTCTGATTTTTTTTCTTATTTATTTTACATATCCCACCCAAATCCTGCTTATCACATTAAAAATGCCACCATTTTATGAAAAACGTCATTTCATGCATGGGTTAGGTGGTATGTAGATAAAAATTGAAGTTTAGGTGTTGGATATGTAAATACATAAGAATTGAGTGGTATGCAGGTAAATCTTCCTTTTTTTCTGATTTTGAACGGGAAAATGAAAGCATATAAATCACCTCAACGGTCGAGTAAATTTAAATAAGTCAGGCTGGCAACTTCAGGCAGTTATCACAAGGACTGGGACCGAATTTGCAGCAATTCCTGTCAATAGACTCCCCAAAGTGCCCCAAAAGCATTCGTCTCCGGCACTCTGTCTGAAGCATTCACAAGCAATGAAAAGAATCAATATTTACATGCCACCCAATTCATATATATATATATATATATATATACATATCTAACACCTCTACTTTATACATTTATGCCACCCAAATATTTCATATTATATCAAAAATACCACCACTGTAACTTAAAAAAAAAAAGTGAAATACACCTTTTCATGCATAGGTAAGCTGGCATGGATGTAAAAATTGAAGTTTGTGTTAGATATGTAAATATATAGGAATTGAGTTGTATGTATGTAACTGTTCCAAGAATCAATACTGCAGTCAACCTCATTGAAAGGACATATATGTAAAAATTAAAGCATTGTTTTTATTATTTATTTTCAAAAATAAATTGGCATGCTTTAAAAACACCAATATCTAAAAGTTATTTTGAGTATTTTTAAAAGTAACTAAATAATTTACAAGATATCAAATATATTTTATCTAAGGTAAAAATGTATACAAAAAAAAATAAATAAATAAAATAAAAATACGGATAATATTAAATATTTGGGTGGCATCAAATATACTTTATCTCAGTATAAAAATGATCCCAAATATCCCCTTACTTTTAACCCAATTTCTCAGTTAATAAAGTACCCCAAAGAACATGTATAAAACAGTTTCCAGCCAACTCAAATCATATTTAATTGAGCTGCTTTGGACTCTAAACTGACAAAAATATGAGGTTGGGTGAATGCATGTTAGTCGAAAGTAAAATATATTCGAGTAACTTTTAACATTTATTTGGGGCGGCTGCAGTGCAATAACTAAAATTAAGAAAAAAAAATCGAAATGGTTGCAATGGTTTGATGAATCGTCACGACAGCCCTATTAATCTTTAAGAGTTAAAAAACTGATCTCTTTGTTCGTAACAGACCGAGAGAGAGCGAGAGAGAGACAAAGAATTGAAGAGGAGGCGTGTTAGCCTTGTTGAACAAGTTGAAGGTGGCCGCGTCGAAGAATAACTCACACATACGATTCTTGGTCAAGAAATAACGTACCAACGAGTGATCGGCAAACTCCCGAGCAGAATTTGCAAAATAAAGCTTGGGAGTGATCCATTTGGTGCTATAGTGTGTTGGAAGAACTTGTTGTGCTCGAAGGAGAAGAGGAGTGGAGGAGAGGGCTTATGTGCTTCCTGCGGGTTTCGACCTGCAGAGGAAATGACGTTACAACTTGCGGATAAGAGTCAAACATGTGTGTAGAGGAAGAGGAGGAAGAGTTCAAAGAAAAAAAAAAGAAGGGGAGCCTGATAAAGGGAGAAATTATTCCATACGGAGTACGTACACAACTCTGCGTGCAGACTCCAGTAATATACCGTCACGTGGAGGTTATTGTGGGGTTATTGACGTGAAACCACAGAGGTTAATGGGGAGTTATTGGAGGGGAGGGGGTTATTGTGGGGGTTAATGCATGGGTTATCGAAATGGAACCGCAGAGGTTATGGGGAGTTATTGTGGCATTATTGAAGTTAATGCACCAATAACCCCTCAATAACCCCCAAATAACTCTCCCGAATAACTTTCACAGTTCCGCTCCACTAACCTCCGCAGTTTCACTCAAATTTTTTTTAGGTGGGCCCGATATAACACACATGGTGGCATATTACTGAAGTTCGCACGTAGAGTTGTGTAAATACTCCGTAAGGAATCATTTCTCCAACGAAGGAGGAAGTTTTGTGCAGCCAGAAGAAGAGAGGAAGAAGCTCTCGTGCATATGGCTAGAATCCAAATCTTGTGTGCAAATGGTCAAATTATTTCATACGAAGTACGTACACAGCTCTACGTGCAGACTCCAAAATATACCACCATGTGTTATATCTGGCCAAAATAAAAAAAATTAAACTGAAACCATGGAGGTTATTTGGGAGGGTTATTGGGGCATTAACTTTAATAACGCCACAATAAACCCTCAAGAACCCCCCAATAACCCCTGATGACCTTTGTGGTTCCTCTTCAATAACCACCCAATAACCTTTGCGGTTTCATTTCAATAACCCCTGCATTAACCCCCGCAATAACCCCCCAACAACCCTCCAACAACCTCTGCGGTTTCACGTCAATAACCCCATAATAACCTCCATGTGGCGGCATTTTACTGGAGTCCGCACGCAAAGCTGCGTGCGTACTCTGTATGGAATAATTACTCGTGCAAGTGAGGGAAGATGAGAACTAGAGTGAGTGAGGGGCATTTGACCAAGATATTAACGGGTGAATTTTAATATTTAATTAAGTTATTTAATTTTATAAATATATA
>NW_018165208.1:2919-3269 GCF_001263595.1 Phalaenopsis equestris
TATATATATAAGTTTATTACGTAAATATTAAATTTAAATGCATTTGAGATCAATATTCAAGCCATAGAAGATTCAGATTTGGGTCAATCATAAGGATTCTATATGAAGAAGCCCGAATTCAATTCTGATAAATTCAGTGGTCAGTTCTCGTAGTACCATAATCACTTATGTCAAATGTGAGAAACAACAGAAAGAAAAAGAAAGAAAGCTCTGCGTGAAAGAAAAATTTTTCCAACTCAACTCTGCCTTCAGACTCCAGTAATATGTCGTCACGGGCCTACCCATAAAATATTAAAAAAAAAAAATTTTTATGCCTGACCCGACCTGGACCTTTTCGAGGCGAAATAGCG
>NW_018165208.1:3289-5931 GCF_001263595.1 Phalaenopsis equestris
CTGTGTTATTGGGGGGTTATTGCGGTGTTAATGAAGCGGTTACTAGAATTGCTATGTGGGGGTTATTGAAGCGGTTATTGGAATTGCTATGTGGGGGTTATTGAAGTGTTATTGAAGGGTTATTGCGGCGTTATTGGGAACTTATTAGAATTGTTATGCGGGGGTTATTGAAATGAAACGGCGGAAGTTCTTGGAGAGGTTCCTCGCACAGTGTTATTGGGGGGTTATTGTAGCATTATTAGAGCTAATACCCCAATAACACAGAAATAATACCCCAATAACCCTAAAATAGCACCGAATTTGGGTTATTGTGGTGTTATTTTGGTTTTCTTTAGGTGCAAATGTGTTGTTATTTAGGTGTGACATGGCCTATCTAAAACTCTTTGCAGTTTTACGATTTTTTTTTGTGAATTTGAAAGATGATGAGCAAAAACCGAGAATAACCCTAAAATAACCCAAAAAATTCTCAATTCACCTCGTGATGTTATTGGGGGTTATTGTTGCGTTATTGAAGCGGTTATTAGAATTGTTCTGCGGGGGAATATTGAAGTATTATTGAAGGGTTATTGCGGCGTTATTAGGGACTTATTAAAGTTATTCTGCGGAGATTATTGAAGTAGAACCGCGGAGGTAATTGAGCCCGCGGAGGTAATGGGGGTGGTTCACCGCACGGTGTTATTGTGAGGTTGTTGCAGCGTTATTGGAGTTAATACCCAATAGCACCGAAATAATACCCCAATAACCCCAAAATAGCACTGAATTTGGGTTATTGTGATGTTATTTTGGTTTTCTTTAGGTGCAAATGTGTTATTGTTTTGTGACATTTTTTGTCTAAAATTCTTTGTAAGTTTATGATTTTTTTATAGACTTGAAAGATTAGGAGCAAAAGCAGAGAATAACCTTGAAATAACCCAAAAAATTCTCGGTTCACCGTGCGATGTTATTGGGGGGTTATTGTGGCGTTATTAAAGTCGTTATTGGAATTATTCTGCGGGGTGTTATTGAAGTGTTGTTGAAGGGTTCTTGCGGCGTTATTGGGGACTTATTGAAGTTGTTCTACAGGGGTTATTGAAGTAAAACCGCAGAGGCTATTGAAATGATTCACTGCACGGTGTTATTGGGGGGTTATTGCAGCGTTATTAGAATTAATATCCAATAACACCTAAATAATACGCCAATTACACCGAAATAATACCCCAATAACCCCAAAATCACCATGAATTTGGGTTATTGTTGTATTATTTTAGTTTTCTTTAGGTGCAAACGTGTTGTTATTGTGGTGTGACATTGTTTGTTTGAAACTCTTTGTAGGTTTATGATTTTTTTTTTGTGGATTTGAAAGATGATGAGCAAAAACCGAAAATAACCCCAAAAATTCTCGAGAATTTTGGGATTTGCAATTGACTATCGAGAATTTTGGAATGCTTGGTTTAACACTTATTGTATTTATGGCAAGGTAACATAGATATAGAGAAGTGTTGTCAAAATTTTTCAATGTTTTAAAAGTCACAAAAACTCCATTATACAATTTAAGCATAAAGTTAAGAAAAAAAATAGTTAAACAGAAAAAAAAAAACGCCAAATAGCTTTTAAACAACCAAACAACTTAACACAACTTACAGTTTAAGCTTCAAAAGTTTACTGCTTAAATTTGCTAAGCTTATCATGGCTTAGCTAACATAAATAGACAGCTAAACATGATAAGAATAAACATTCTAAATAATAGTTGTTTAAAATCTGAGGTAAAAGAGTTCAACAGAAAAGGCTGATGACAAAATCATTAAAAAACAAAAAGGAAAATGAAGAAGTTGTTCATATCATGACTCAAAATCTTCATCGTTACTCCCACTATTATCCATAGCATGGTAATATAAACAATGATAGAATGTGTAATGTAAGCATCTAGGCACTGGAATACAGAATATCAAGATAGAGGGAACAAAAGAGGAAGAAGAGAAGCAAAGTCGAAAAACGTAAGAATAAAGATGAGGATGAACATCATTACCCGACCATTAAGCATGTGAAACTTGTAAAAAAAGAGTTTTCAGCACAAATGAAGAGATTAAACTATTTTAAACAGCTTTCATCCATGTTAACTTTGCTTTACCCAATCCATAATGCAGGGCCAATTTTAGGTTTATAAGATATCTCTCAGCGTAATATTCCTATGCTGTCTCTCTAATTCTAAGCCTCTATTATTTAAATATTTTCGCCATTTTTGTAACATGCAATTTATTTTAACAAATGTATGCTGATTAGAACTATAAAAGTTTTAATTTCCATTGTAAGCATTTTTAGAACCAATACCAGAAAACTCATTCAGCCAAGTTTAATTACCAAAAAAAGAAAAAAAACCCTAAGTTGCATTAGTGTCAAAAGACCCATTCTCAAAATGGAATCAGAGTCACTGTATCTCAGTCTCAAAAATTAATAAAATCTCGAGTCCAGCAATTCAGCTGCATGACCATTCCTAAGAAATGCTAGTTGTTTATAACCTCCACCCCACCCAAAATTCTCGATAGTTAATTGCAAATCTCAAATTTGGTGTTATTTCGGAGTTACTGGGGTATTATTTCGGTGTTATTGGGGGTATGAACTCCAAAACGCCGTAATAACCCCCCAATAATACCGCGCGGTGAACC
>NW_018165208.1:6404-43399 GCF_001263595.1 Phalaenopsis equestris
TATATATATATATATATATATATATATGTATATAAGATTGTTATTTAGATGTAAAGTTTAAGTTCATTTGAAATCAAGATTTAAGCTATAGAAGATTCATATTTGAAATGAGAAAAAGGTTGACGGCAGCAAAGAAAGATTAGGATTTTAATTCCAAAAGTATTTTTTTAAAATTAATAATATTTAATATATGTATTAATTGCAATAATTAAACTTAATATTTAACTAATGAAATCTTAATTAAACAATGTAATAAAATAAAATTTGATAATTAACAATTAAATTAAACATACTTAAGTAATGTGATAAAAATTTAATAATTTGAATATTTTATATATTATTGGTGTTGTTAACTTGGAGGAGGGGACAAAAATTAAAAGCAAATAAAATCATTTAAATCGAGGTGAGTAAAAAATTGTATAAATAATTATTGATATCTATAAATTCATGTATCGGATTATTCTGATTTAAATACTCTTCTTTTTATTGGTTATATCCAAAAGTTAGGCCTCTTTATAATAAAAAAATTATAACATATTATTAAAGACACATTCTATGTACAAGATTGACTATGATGGAACCACTTTATAATACTAGCAGGAGAATCCTAAGGTACCCGCGCACGTAAATGAAAAAGTAAACTGATATTAAAACTGGTATACTTTTTAGACGATGCTCCTGTGACGGTTGTACAAATATAAATGATTTAGATATATTATTGATATAACAAAAAACTTTAAATATTATAAAATATGGTGAGTGATGATATTTATTAACTATCAATATTTTATACATATTTATTAAAGGCTTAACTGACATGTATATTGTTTTCTCTTTCATTGTGCTTCACTGTGTCATTTTGTCATATTTTCATTCAAATCTAATAAATTAACATCATTATTTATATAATATGCGCAATAGAAGAAAAAATATTTATAGAAGATACAGGCAACCAGAATTGAAATAAATTTAACCGTTTTACTTTAATTCATTTTCTTTATAGTGATTCTTTCATTATTAAAATGTTAGTTATATAGAAATTTATTTTTCCACTATTCGACCGTCCCTACCCATCTTGGTTAATTCTAAACATCGGATCAGGTCATGACATGCAAAGTTTATAAAGGGAATTATAAAACTGTTGTGAGTGAAGTGACTGAGAACGTTAGGAGAACAATTTTGGGTGAAAGGGAGATCATTTCTTGAGCGAAGATGCAACCGCCAATGGCTAAAAAAAAATTCGTATTAGGCGTTGAATCTTTATTGGGACGATTACATATCACACAATTCTTGTGCATTTACATATTTCACACCTAAACTTTCATGTTTACGCACAAACACTTGAATCCTTAATATCACATCAAAAATAGCGTTATTATCACTTTTTAAAAATGAAATACTTATTTTCATGAAAAGCTTTGAAGCATCAAAGTGCTATGCATATAAATATAAAATTTTAGGTGTGAATTTATAAAAAAAGGATTCTCTACGCTATCTAATTAGATGTTGAGATCCTTTATTTATAATTCCAAGTTGAGGTGAACAATTGAAATACAATGGCACAACCATCAAATAGAAAAAGTGGTTATAGAACCATGAATGGGAAGAGAAGAAGCCTATTACAAGGTATCAGTTATATCTATTCTATAAGGGATATTTACTCGAAGAGATGTAGAGCTGTGTGACGTGTTGAGTTGGATCAAGTTGTTTTTCAAGAACGAATTTCCGAGTTGGATCATAACCGCTCTCAGAGGACAAGGTGTTGTGTTAGATTGTGGTGATTATTTTCTTGGGACCTAATTTAAGACTTTGTTTGGTTCAGCTCTTGCTTTGTCAAAAAAAAAAATTTAAAAGTTGTTTTATAGAAAGTAGGCTTTAAAGCCAAATAAAAATGATGATCTAAAATAACTACAAACCATGTTTGATTAGAACTACTTTTAAGAAAGAATTAAAGCCAAACGGAAGTAAAAATGAAAAAAACTGCTTTCACTAAAATTTAAAGCAGTTTAAAAACTTTACCAAATGAATCCTTAGGTGAATGCAACTCTCATTTTATTTTAGGGGCATTTACACGCATACCTTCCAATTCTTATGTGATGTACATACCTCATATCTAAATTTTGCTTTTTACATTTATAACACATAAAAAATATCACCATTTTAACTTTTAAAAAGTAAAATATATATTTTTTCATGCACAGGCAAGGTGGTATTCATGTAAAAATTGAAGTTTGTGTTAAATATGTAAATACATAGAAATTGAGGGGTATGTATGTAAATGCCCCTTTATTTTATGCATGATTTGAGCTGCTCATTCTTCAATCTTAACTGAGATAATATACAGATTCAATCCAAATTGAGCTTAAAATACTCGTAGAATCATGTCCTAAAACTACAATCAATATGAGAGACAAAAAACATAATGTCAAATAGTGAATGGCTTGTTTGGAATCATTTTTGCTTCTTTTTTTTTACTTCTATTTTAAAAACATGTTTGTTTAGTGCATTTTTTACGTTCTTTTATTTTTATTTTCAAAAGCAAATTAATTTTTTTAAAAAAACACTCAAAACACCTAAAAGTTATTCCGAGTATTTTCAAAAACAGCTAATCATTTTAAAACATACAAAATATATATGATTTTAAGTGAAAAATTAAAAAAACAAAAAAAAAATTAAAAAAAAAACAAAAGTAATCCCAAATGGTTTTGAAGGAGTTCAATATACCTTTAACTCGCAATATTCTTGCATTTTCTTTGCCTGGATCATGGCTGTCTTAAAGCTCTCGCTTTTGAAGCCCTGCCCGCTCCTAATCATGCAGACAACCCTACTGAAATCTTTCTTCTGGTACAGTACAACACAAGCTGCAGGAAGATCATCCCTTCCAGCCCTCCCTGATTCTTGGTAATAGCTCTCAATTGATTTCGACAAAGTATTGTGAATCACAAACCTCTGCATGGCAAAAAAGAGCAAATTCTCGTTAAGAACTTTCAAATACAAAAACAAATAACACTCTGAAAATGAGAGAAAGGATGAAAATTGGTCCCCTGACTGTTTGCAAGGAGCTAAAATGGTCCCAAACTATATAAAAGACCAATTTACTAAAACTATGGCCATTTACATACATACTGCACAATTCCTAGGAGCATGTCTAACATCTAAATTTTGCCTTTTACATTTATACCACCCAAAATTTTAATATCACAAAAAAATACCACTATTCTAACTTTTAAAAAGTGAAATAGACAGCACATATGTATACATTGAACTTTAGGTGTTAGATATGTAAATACCTATGAATTGGGTGGAATGTCTGTAAATCTTACCTCAAACTATTTAAATAGGAAACAAAAAGGCCCTCCAACAGGACAGTTTTAGTTCATATTAATGAGTCTAGGGACCAAAATAGCATTTTACATAGTCTGGAATTATTTTTCTCTTATAAATAGTCAGGGACCATTTTGATGTTTTTTTTTTCTTCTTTTAAAAATTTAGCGGAACTCACAACATCCGCTTTGTCGATTCCCATTCCAAATGCAACAGTAGCACAGACGACATAAGCCTCTCCACTCTGCCATTTCTTTTGAACAGTAACTCTCTGACGAGCCGCCAAACCAGCATGATAATAAACAGTTCTTATCTTACATTTCTGATTCAAGTAATTTGAAACCTCAACACATTCGCTTTTGGAAAGACAATATACGATCCCGCACATATTATTGAAACGGTCTTTTATCATTTGTCCAAGTTGTTTCAATGAATCTTTGCACTTTCCAACAACTTCATACTTCAGCTTAGGCCTATCAAAGCTTGCCTCGAGAACAACAGCACCAGGAATCCTTAATGTGCTTAAAATGTCCTGAATTTGATGATAATATTTTACTAATCAACTTAATATTAACCCAAGAGGAAACTAAAATTACTGTTTTAATAGGAGTAAAGTGTTAAAATAGTCCCGGCTATTTACAACATGGGGCCATTTTAGTCCAAGAGTCTATTAAAGTGACAAATTAGTCCCTAGATTCTTTTAATGTGGGCTGAAACAGTTTCAAGGGATAACTATTTTAATTCCCATTAGAAGAGCATGGGAATATTGACATTTTTATAGACTGAGATTAAAATGGACCTCTAAAAAGAATCAGGGGAACACTTCTCTCCTTTTAATACCTTCTGAACAGAGTGAGTGGCAGTTGCAGTTAGTGCCATGAGAGATACTCTAGGAAAGTTCTGTTTGAGGCAGCTGAGTTCTCGATAGTCTGGTCGAAAATCATGTCCCCATTGGCTGAAAGCAATATAAGGAAAATTTACTAGCTACAGACTTTTTATCAGAAAGCACTTAATATAACGAAGATTTGCATACATACCACTCAATTCATAACTATTCAAATATCTAACACCCAAACTTCAATTTTTCCATACATGCTGCCTTAACTATGCATGAAATGGTATATTTCACTTTTTAAAAGATAAAATAGTGGTATTTTTTATGTCATATAAAAGATTTGGGTGGTATAAATCTAAAAAATAAAGTTTAGGCTTTAGATATCTAGATACATAAGAATTGGGGGGTATGTATATAAATATCCCTAAAGATAAACAGGCATTTGTGCGATCAACTCATATTAATCACCTAACACAATGTGCTTCATCAATTACAAATCTTGCAAGAAGACCCTGTAAGAAAGAAAATATTAGAACCATCAATCTGAACAAAAGTTAGCAAAATTTTATATATCAAAATTTGAAGAAAACACACTTTAGTGAAATACCCAATCAGATCTCTAAAAAGCAAAAAAAACAGCCACCTTCTGGTGTAGACATCTCAGGGTATCCATGAATGACATATTTCCAGCTATCCTTTCTGGTGTAACATACAATAGTTTGCATGATGGCCGCTCTTTTCTGTAAAGAATAGATCCAAACATTAAGAAAGTTACCACAATTCCAAATTTACACTTCAAAATTTGAGACAATATAATCTTCATATGTCAACTACAGAAATTTCGTCATCGGTCCAAGAAGATTAAGCTAATTGTTAGGAGGGTGGAACACTGGAGATTTAACTTAAGCCTGACAGTCTAATAAATGAGAATTCATTGATCAAAAAAATTAAAGCTAATGGGTAGAGGTCACTCCTATTATATCAAAACTTCAAATTTTATTTCACTTCAATGACATCAGAACTTCTTAAAGTTGAAAAACCTAGGAACTGAACTCTGCTTGCAATAGGATTTATCTTGGGTCAACATTTAAGATTAAGGCTTTTGTTTGGTTAGTATTCCCCTTTTAAAAAAGGCTGTTAAAATTTGTTTTTTCAAAAGCAGCTTTTTAAAGTTTGATAAAAGTTAAGGCTCGAATTGGAAAAAAATGAATTTTTTTAAAGCGTTTCTAATGAAGTATAATAACCAAAAAAACTCATAAAATGAAGAAAGTCTCTTTTTGAAACGGGAAGTAGCAGAAAAGTTTCCTCAAAGGAGCCTTAAATTAAGGATGTCCGTGATTTCTTTTTTTGTTTAAAAATAAGACCTATATGACCATGAGGGGCAGATCAAAATGTCAAAGTTAGCAAAACCTTATTTACCGGGAATCTTGCTCAACTGGACAGAAAAATAGGGAGATGTAAAGTTTACAAAGTTGCTTATCTTCAAATTTATTGATAACAGTAAATATGGAATTAAGATGCAAACTACTACAGACGACAACAAATGAATCGATTCATGAAAAACGGAAAGGAAATCAGAGCAAGAAAAACAATCGAGCATGAATAGTATTGTTGAAAATTCAAAGGAATCAGAGCAAGAGTTCTTAAAACTGGAAATAAAATAATACAAAGCACAAACAAGCCTTTAGCGTGAGGGTGAAAGTGATGAACGCCAGCTGCACAGCAGGTGTGGGTGTGGTTTGGAAGGTTACAACAGCAGGTAAGGTTGCGGGAAGGGAAGCGGCAGCAGGTCGGGTTGTTAGAAAGGTGGTGAAAGTAGATGAGGGTGGTTTGGAAGGTTGGCAGCAACAGGAAGGAGTGTAGGGAGGACTGGTGGCAGCAGGTTTGGACTGTTTGGTGCAGGAAGACTAGTGGTAGCAATAGCAGGAAGGTTGGAAGAGCAGGGAAGAGGGCAACAAGTTGGGAAGGGAAAAATAGAGAGGATTAGTAGAGATAACTACAACCTCAGAGCAGGAAACAACTGAAGCACTGACTCTCCTCGGATACAGCCCTAAAAAGGGAGACCCGAGCCAGCAGCGAGAAACCTGAAAACAACAAATGAAGACTCAACCCTAAACAACAAAGCAACACATTTATAGAAGAGATAACTAGGAAGGGGAGGGGAGAGGGGCGCCACAACCTTTAGCCTTAATTAGTGCCAACCAATTCAACCTCCTTGCTAGACCGGCCACATCCTTGCTAAACCGGTTGAGCCGGTTCAGCCCGAACCCCCAAGTCAGTCTCTCGAGGTTGGGGGAGCTTCGACTTCATTCGTCGAAGCTTCTGGCTCCTCGTAATACAATGTCAATTCCAGGCCAATAAGCGTAGTGAAAACAATGTAGTTCACTGGCTGATCGATCTAATAAGAATTGTCATTCAACTTCCAGAGATTCTAAAAAGTTCACCTGCTTTGGGCTTGAGTTTTTTGAATGCTCCCACTGGAAATATACTGGATCCACACTAGATCCCCCTCTTGAAACGTCACCATGCTCCTAGTCTTCTTGGCCTGTGCATGGTATTTGTGGTTCTGCTTAGTGATCTCCTTTCCAACCTCCTAGTGGAGCTTCTGAATCTGATGTACCCATTCCTCAGCATCCTCACTAATCTTTGATGTCGGCAAAGGAGGTACCAATTAAAGCGGAATGAGCTTGTTGCGCCCATACAACCTCAAATGGGGTGTGTCCCGTAGTCTGACTCACGGATCTATTGTAAGCAAACTTGGCTTGTGCTAGAAGCAAATCCCACTTCTTGATATTCTTCCCAACAAAGCATCTCGAAAGACTCTCAAGGCTCCTATTTACTACCTCCATCTAACTGTCCATTTGTGGGTGAGCTGCGAAAGTAAATTGAAGTTTAGTGTCTAGCTTCCCTCGCAGGGACCTCTAGAAGTGACTCAGAAACTTGACATCTCTGTCGGAAGTGATGGTCATGGGTATCATATGCAGCCTCACAATCTTCCTAAAGTATAAGTCGGTAACAAACAATGCATCCAATGTCAAGTAGTAGGGTACAAAATGCGCCATTTGCAAAAATTGATCCAAAATAACCATAATGGAATCCTTATTCTGTTGGGCCCTTGGGAGGCCCACCATAAAGTCTGTGCTAACATCTCCTCATGGTGCCTACGGTACAGATAATTGGGTGTATAGTCCTACCTTCTGCCTCAAATTTTGGCCATATGAAAAATCCCACATTGTTTGACACGCCGCTCCACATCTCTAGTCAGTCAAAGCCAAAAGAAGTGTTCTCTCACAAATGAGAGTCTTATCTCTAACAAAATATCCTAGAAGTCCTCCACTGTGGCTTTCATGAACATTGGACTCCCTCAACAAACATCAAAGAATACACAACTTACTCTGGTAAAACAAATTACCATCAGCCCTGTAGTACTCCCCGATAGGCTTCTCTTGACACCGCTCCATATTTTTTCCTAAATCATTGTTTTTTCTCGTACAACTCTTTCATTATCTCAAAGCCTACGACTTGAGCTTGCATCTCAATGATCAGCAAGTGATGACGGCTCAATGAGTCTGCTACGCGCGCGTTTCTGGCTCCCCGCCTTGTGCTTAAGAACAAACTAGAACGACGCTAAGAGCTACAACAAAAATCGGTATTGGCCCTTCAGCATTCTCTGGTTGTTCAAGAATTTCAAGGCCTCATGATTCGTGAATAAATTGAACTTGCTCTTCAGTAGATAGTTGCGCCAATGCTCAAGTGCTCTCACAATAACATAGAAATCATTGTCGTACGTCGAATATATTCTCCTGGACTGATTCAAATTCCCCTGAAAAAGGCTATATGGTGACCTCCCTAGCTCAGCACTGCTCTTATCCCCACGTTAGACACATCAATACCTCGAACAGTTGATTGAAATCCAGTAATGCCAAAATTGGTGCCTGAGTCACCTTCCCCTTCAGCGTGTTGAAGCTGTTCTAAGTTGCATCTGTCCATTCAAATTTCTCTCCTTTCAATAGCTCCATTAGGGAGCGGTGAGGGTACTGAAGCTCCTAATGAATCGTCTATAAAATGTTGCTAGTCTCATAAACTATCACAGCTTGGTGAAAGATTGCGGTGCAATTCAACATATAATGGTCTTGATCTTGGTAGAATCCATCTAAATGTCTGCACTAGACATAATATAACCCAAAAAAACATATCGGTGTTGTCATAAAGTGACAATTCTTTCGATGGGAGTATAGCTTTTCTGATTGCAACACCTCAAAGCCCGTCCTCAGGTGTTATAAGTGCTCATCCTCGGATTGTTGTATACCAGAATTTTGTCGAAGTACGCCACCATAAATCCCCGATGTGGGCCCAATCCACCAGATTCATCAACCTCATGAATGTGATGGTCACATTAAATAATCTGAAAGGCATAATTGTCCACTCGTATAATCCATCTCGGGTCTTTAAAGTGGTCTTCCACTCGTCCCATGGCTTCATCCAGATCTAGCGGTACCCACCGCAGAAGTCGACCTTAGAAAAGAGAAAGGCTTCATGCAACTGATCCAAGTGATCACCCATGTGAGGTATGGTGAGTTGAGAATTGATGGTAATCTTGTTGATGACCTACAGTCAATGAACATCTGCCACAAACCATCTTTCTTGAGTACCATCAAGGCGGCAACAACACATAAATTGGGACTCTCTCTAACTAATCCTCTTGCGAGGAGATCCTCTACCTGTCATTACAACTCTTGTATTCCGCAGGCAAGCCGATTTGGTAACATTGATTCGGGTATGAGATCTACGGCATGTTGAAAGTCCCTCAGTAGTAGCAATCCCTCTGGAGGACTGTCTGTCATCACATCCTCAAAATCACATAGCAGTGGTTGTATAGGTGTTAGTATCTCACTCTCCTTAATTCCCTCAAGTCGGACCAACACCATTGCTACTAAAGCATCCTGACCGACTGCATGAAGGTAGCTCTTGAAGCTAATGCCTCCTCTGTGTTCTTTATACCTCTTTCATCATTGACAGGTAATATCATGATTTGTTTTCCAACATTTTAAAATGAATAATTATCCTTGAAGTCGTCATGTTGGGTCTTGCGGTCAAACTGTCATGGCCTATCCAACAAAATATGACACGCGTCTATAAAAACCACATCGCACCACACTTGCTCCTATAACCGATCCCCAATCGAAAATACAATTAAACACAGTTGATCCACGTGTATCTTGTTTCCTCTCTTCAACCAAGCGAGTAGGATTGAGGATGCTTCTTTGTTACCAATCAAGGTTTCTTCACCATCAATGTGGATACTACATTCTCACGGCTTCCACCGTTGTAATCAAACTTCAAACATTGCCCTTCATCGTGCACATGGTGTGAATATTGTCTCGACCATGAATGATACTTATTAGCTCCATATGTAGGACTTGCCGTATAACGAGCATCTCTCCCTCATCCCCTTGGAGTTGAAATTCCCCTCTAGGTTCTCCTCTGCTTCCTCTTCCTCCACCTCCTCGATGACGCCCTACTCTGTGAACTAAACAACTCGGTTTGTAAAGGAACTGGAGGCTATGTGTTCGTAGCCATGGCATCTAAAACATCTCCTGATAGGCACTGTACCGGGCGAGCTACTCTTTTATGGCTTCTTTCCACTCAGAACTGGCTTATCACTTCCCTATCCTATCTTTCCAACTCCTCCATGGGCACCCTTGTCAGTAGCTATAGCTGCAGGTGATTGCCTGAATGAGGACTACTGCTTAATGAGGTATGTTGCCTGCTCTGTTTCTATTTTCACCTTCAAGGCTAAGGTCTGGCCATCTCTCAGTGACAATATGGTTGTGAATGCACAACATTGTTGATAGTGGACTTCAGACCCCAGATAACGGACAATGGTGTGTTCCTATGGCTCGATCAACTCACACTTCATCTGAAATGGTCAAACTGCGTCGTGAACTCCTCCATTGATAGGTCTCTTTGCTTCAGGTGATGGAGTCTCAAAAACATATCCCTATGGTAATGAGGTGGTAGGTATTTCCTATGCATTTCCTTCATCATCTTTTTTCATTTAATAATTTTGTCATTATCTTCTCCCTTTCTCTGTCTTTTCAAATTTTCCTACCACAAGGAAGAGCTCGTTGTCAACTTAATGGTTGCAAGCTTCACTCTTTTATCCTTTTTTCTTCTTTATACCCGAATATCTTCTCAACTGATTATAGTCATTCGATGAAATCATCAGGATACATACTTCCATCAAACTCTTGTAGGTCCACTTTGATACCAAAATCCTCGTGTCCTCCATATGCAACCATTTCTATCGGTCTCCTCTACTACTAAATTCCAAAGCGAGGGGTTCTGTCTTTCTCACCACTAAATTCATCCCTACGAATGAGATTTAGATCCTTGTCTCTTTCTCCTCTTCGACTTATCTGATCACGATCAGGGGTAATTTTCCCTGAGTTTCATCATCAATCTTTGCGAACCTCTGCTGAAGTCGAAAAATTTCACTGTATCTCGTCCCGGGTAGGTTCCGACATATATCTCCTTAGTGGCATGATTAGGGTTTGGGGAATGGAATAAGTGGTTGAGGATAGGAAATAATTTTTTTTTTTTGGTTAAGGCAGATGCTAGAAAACCCGAGGATAGAACTAAAGTTAGGCTAGCTCTATACTAAATGATATCATAGTTAACTCGAAAAAACAATCAAATGTGAATATTATTACTGAAAATTTAAGGAATCACAACAAAGATTCTTAAAAATGGAAATAAAATTACACAAAGCACAAACGAGCCTTTAAGGAGGGAGAAGGTGATGAACCCCGACTGCACAACAGGAGTAGGGATGGTTTGGAAGGTTGCAACAAAAAGTAAGGTTGCAGGAAGGGGAGGCAGCGGTAAGTCGAGCTGCTAGAAAGGTGGCGGAGTAGATGAGGGTGGTTTGAAAGAATGGCGGCGGCAGAGAGGGGTGTAGGTAGCAGGTTGGTGCGGGAGACTAGTGGTAGTTGGAGCCGAGGTGGGGCGCATAGTGAAAAGGGCAACGAGCTGGGAAGGAAAATACGGAGAGGATTTGTAAAGAAACCCACCACCTCGGAGCAAGATACAACTGGAGCACCATCAATCCTTGGATAAAGCCCTAAGAAGGGAGAACCATGTCAACGGCGAGAAATGTTTGCAAACATGCCACATTTTTTATGCATGAAATGTGTATTTTACCTTTTTAACAGTTAAAATGATGAAATATTTTTTTGTGATATGAAAGATTTGGATGGTTTAAACATAAAAAATAGAGTTTAGGTGTTAGATATGTAAATACAAAAATGGTGATATGCATGTAACAGGATGGGAAGCTTTGTTACAATTTGTTTGGGCAGCTTTTTCACCTTCTCACTTTTGAGATTGTTGCCCATGCCTTCGTTTAACTTTTTTTTTCTTTTTGGTGGTGTCTTTTAAATTTTTTTGTTGCTGATTTGCTGGTGTATGGTAATTATAAAAAAATTGTTGTCCAATTTTTGTCAAAGTAAAAATAAAAAAATATAATGCCCATAATAACTTTTGAAAAAATTACTTTCTGTACAAATTCACAACTGCTTTTAAAAAAGCTATAGTCACCCCAAACGAACCCTTAGTTATCTGTTCCAACAAGGGTTAAGAATTTACGTTATTTTCGCATGGGACATGTTATTTAAAAGAGGAAAAACTTCAAAAGCTCGAAAGCATGAATAGGTTGTCAAATTAAGTTCTCAGGTCGGATTTGCCCGAGTCAAAACTGTTTAACCCAAACTCTACCAAAATAATTAACGGGTCAAAAAATTCAACCCAAACCCTACCCGACTTCAACTTGTTGGCCAAGCCCGACTGATACCAGAACTAATAGGAAGAACATTTGAACACAAAAGTAAACTTTTATCAATATTGAGATAGGATTACAACACAACTCAAAAAGAAAGAAATTACAATAAGGGATGAATCCCCGGTTAGGGATGTAGAAAGATGTCTGAAGGCAATGGTGGCGTCGACGGACTGACAGGGAAAGATGAGGAAGGTCGGGTGGTTTTTTGGGTAAGTTGAGATGGAGTTTGGTTGATTGTAGGAAGACTGGACGCCGAGGTTGTGGAGGAAAGTATGGGTGGCGGTAGAGTGGTGCAGAAATATGGGGTGGTAAGTGGCTAAGGGGAGTGGTAGAAGGGTCGAAAGAAGAAGCGAAAGAAATTGAAATTTTGTAACACCACCTCGGAGCAGGATACAGCCGAAGCACTACCTGTCGTCAGATATAACTATAATAAGAGCGATGAGACTCCTCGCAGGAGATCAGAAGACAAGTTCACTATAACTGACACTCCACACACAGGAGACGACAATTTATAAGCCCCTTCCGGATGGAGGAAGCTTCTACAAAAAGGAAGAGAGTGGGAGCCAAGAAAAATCCAGAAAACACTTCGCAACAAATTCATGATGCCCTGGATGGATCGCGATAGTTCGCATGATCCATCCAGCCATCACGCAGATCTCTTGCTCTCGCGATCCCTCGTGGATTTTGCGATCCCCCCACTCCCCCTTTTGCGATGTCAAGTGGGGTCCTAGCCTTGCGGTTTGAAGAGTCTTTAGCTCATGCGTTAGTTTCTCTCGGGGATGGGAAAGCTTCGATCTCTTTTGTCAAAGCTACAAGCTCTTCAAAGTATGGTTTTAAGTCAACGATATTGATTGTGGTTGAAATGTTGTAGTCTCCGGAGAGGTCGAACTTATAGGCATTGTCGTTCAGCTTTTGGAATATCCTGAATGATCCATCTGCTCTTGGCTTAAGCTTTCCCTGATGATCTTGCAGGAAATTTTTCCTTTTTCAACCCAATCCATATGAGGCCGCCTTCCTGAATCATTACTTTCATCTTGGATTTATTTGTCTGTGCCTGGTAATTTTTAATATGCTTAGCAAATTTCTTGCCAATTTCTTCATGGAGCTTCTGAATCTCGTGAATTCATTTTGTGGCATCCTTGCTGATTTCCGAAGATGGCAGGAGTGATACCAATTCAAGTGGTGTGAGCAGATTGCGCCCGTACACAATCTCGAAAAGCGTTCGTCCAGTAGTTTGGTTGATGAATCGGTTGTAGGAGAACTCAACTTGGGCTAGGATAAGATCCCACTGTTTTATGTTTTTTTCCCACGAAACACCTCAAGAGATTACTGAGACTTTGATTTACTAACTCTGTCTATCCGTCTGTTTATGGATGCACTATCAAGCTGAATTGGAGTTTGGTGCCAAGCTTTCCACATATTGTCCTCTAGAAGTGGCTCAGGAATTTAACGTCTCTGTCGGAGGTGATGATCTTGGGAATCCTGTACAACCTTACAATCTCGTGAAGCAAAAATGTGAGAAGCGTCTAGTGTCTGGTGATAGGGCACAAAGTCGGCCATATTGGAGACTATGTCAACTACAACCATTACGGAATCTTTATTCATTCAAGTCATTGCAAGTCATAGCATGAATCCATGCTGACATCCACCCAAGGTGCCTCTGGTACTGGAAGTAGAGTGTATAATCCGACATTCTCAACTTGTCTTTGTTATATAGATCCCTTATGACCTCGAAGCCCATAAGTCGAGTCTGCAATGATGTGATCAATAGGTGTCGACGACTCAATGCATCTATTATGCGGTTCTAGTTTCCCACCTTGTGTTTTAGCACCAACTGAAATGAGGCTAAGAATTCCACCCATGTAGCATGTCGTCCCTTTAGTTTGCTTTGTCTGTTGAGAAATTTTAGGACCTCGTGATCTGTAAATAGTGTAAACCTATTAGTTAAAAAGTAATGACTTCAGTGTTACAGAGCTCTTACGATGCATAAAATTCTTTGTCGTAGGTTGAGTATTTCTTCCTGGACTCGTTCAACTTCTCACTGAAGAAAGCGATGGGGTGTCCTCCCTGGCTTAGTATTGCTCTGACCCCTACGTCGGATGCATTGCATTCTACCTCGAAAGGTTGGTTGAAGTCAGGTAGTGCTAGCACGGGTGTCTGAGTCAGCTTTTCTTTTAGTGTGTCAAAATTGTCCTAAAATGTTGTTGTCCAAGCAAACTCCTTCCTCTACAGAAGTTCAATCGGAGGGGAGGTGATAGTGCTGAAGCTTATGATGAATCTTTGAGAGAAGGATGCCAGTCCCAAAACTTACCTCAACTTGGTGAATGATTGTGGTACAACCCAACTGATAATGACCTCTATTTTACGGGATCCATCTAAATGCTTGCACTAGACACGATGTAACCCAGAAAGCATAATTGGCTTGGTATGAAGTGACATTTCTTCGGATAGGCATATAATTGCTCAGCTTGCAATACCTCAAATACTACCTTCACGTGATGCAAGTGATCCTCCTCCGATTGGCATATACTAGAAGGTTGTCAAAGTAGACAACGACAAACTTTCCAATGTGACGTCAGAATACATGGTTTATTAATCTCATGAAAGTGCTATGTGCGTACGATAGACCAAAAGGCAGAACAGTCCACTCATAAAGTCTATCCTGCATCCTGAAGGCGGCCTTCCACTCGTCTCCTAGCCTCATCCGTATTTGATGCTATCTGTTGCGCGGTTTATCGCAGAGTAGATGGTGGCTCCATTTAGCTAGTCTAAGAGATCATCCAAGTGGGGTATGCGGAATCGATATTTGATGGTAATCTTGTTGATGGCTCGGTTGTCGATGCACATTCACCATGATCTTGCAATGAGATCCTGCACTTGCCATTATAGTTCTTCATACTCCGCATGTCTTAATCTTGCAACGAGATCTGCTCATGTCTATGGTGTGTTGGATGTCCCTCGGTGGCGGCAATCCCTCTATTAAGCTGTCGATCGTAACATCCTGAAAGTCCTGTAGCGAGTTGCAGTAGTGCTGATATCCTCGCTTTCTTCCAGAACAAATGCTAGTGTTACAGGGGTATCTCTAACTGACTGCAGAAAAGTGGTATGAGGAACTAGTGTTGCCTTTGTATCGCTCTCGCCTTTTACATCCTTAGCAGGTAGTAAAACGATACAATTCCCTTCCTTCAAAGAATAAGTGTTCTTGAACCCGTCGTGTTGAGTCTTACGATGAAACTGTAAAGGGCTTCCTTACAGAATGTGGCAGGTGTCCATAAGAAGTATGCCACACCATACCTGCTTGCGTAGCTGATCTCTGATGGAGAAATCAGCTAGGAACTACTGATCTACATGTATCTCGTTTGCCTTCTTCAGTCAGGTAAGTGAATATGACTAAGGATGCTTTTGTGAGTACAATCCTATTTTTTTCACCATGAATGTGGACACCACGTTCTCGCAACTCTCTGTCGATGATCAGGTTGCAGACCTTACCCTTGACGGTACACTTGGTGCAAAAAATGCTATGCCTTAACCAGGATTGGCCCCGCTCTTGTTCGGCTTGTAGTATTAGTAGAACGGCTAATGCTTTTCCTTCGTCTCCGTAGAGCTGAAGTTCTTCAGGATTCTCCTCTGATTCCTCATTGATTTGCTTGACATTGTGACAACACGTTTTGTTGGGCAGCTGAAGGCTACGTGACCGTAGTCGTGGCACCTAAAATGCTTCATGGTTGGCACTGTATTGAAGGAACTACATTTCTCAGACTTCTTCCCACGCTGATCCGCCTTATCAGATCCTTGTCCAATTTTGCTATTCCTCCCGAGGTACACTTGTCGGCTTTAGAAGTTGCAAGTGACTGCTTGGTTGACGATATTGGTTTGAAGGATGTTTGTTGCTTGCTTTCCTTCTGTTGCCTCTCCACCTTCAGGGCTAGTGTTCATACATCCCCCAAAATCCAATATGGTTGTAGCCGTACCACATTGCTAATAACGGGCTTTAGACCCCCAAGGTATCTGGCAATAGTGTGCTCCTCTGGCTCTGTTAGCTTGCACTTTAGTTGCAAGTGGTCAAACTGGGCCATGAACTCTTCAACTAAAAGATCTCATTGTTGCAAGTTGTGAAGTTTTAGGAACATATCCAGAGATACTATGGCAGGACGTATTTCTTCTACATTGTCTTCTTCATCTTCTCCCACTTAATTATCTTCTTACTTTCTTTTCTCCTCCTCTGCCTCTATAAATTTTCCCACCATAATGAGGCAATCTTCTTTAATTTAATTGCAGTTAGCTTGATTCGTTTGTCTTCTGGTATGTCCTTATACTCGAAGATACATTCGACTAATTGCAGTCAGTCGATAAACTCATCGAGGTCCATGCCTCCCTCAAACTCTGGGAGGTTCATATTGATGCCAAAGTCATGCTGACTCCATAAGGAGCCTCTTCTCTCAGGCTCCTTTGATATTGGATAACAAAACGATGTGTTCGATTATTCTTTGTGACTGTGATCTTCCCTATGAAATAGATTAATCTCTTCTTCGTTGTCTTCCCTTCGACTCTCCCAATCACAATCGAAGGTAACATCTTCCTGGTTTCCTCCATCCAACTCTGCTAATCTCCCTTGTAGACAACAAATTCCTCTTTGAATCTCTTCGCAGGTCGGTTTTAGAGTATCTCTCCATGGTGGCATGGCTAGGGTTGGGAATCGGAAGAAACAAAATTGAAGGAGGTGAGTTGGATAGGGGCAGATGTTGACGAACCCTAGGATAGGACTAGCATTGAGCTAGCTCTTATACCAAATGATACCGAAACTAGTAAGAAAAACAGTGGAATACAAAAATAAACTTTTATTAATATAGAAATCGGATTACAACACGACTCAAATAAAAAGGAATTACAATAAGGGACAAATCACAGGTTAAGGATGTAGGAAGATGCCCAAAGGCGATGGGGCGTCGGCGGGGTGGTAGAGAAAGATGGGAAAGGTCGGGTGGTTCTTTGGTAAGTTGGGGTGGTGTTTGGTTGGTTGTAGGAAGATTGGACGACGAGATCATGGAGGAATGTAGGGGTGGCAGCAAAGTGGTGGAGGAATATGGGGTGGTAGGTGGCTAAGGCCAGTGGTAGGAGAAGGTTCAGAAGAAGAAGCGAAAGAGATTGAAAGTGTACAACACCACGTCGGAGCAGGATACAACCGAAGCACCACTTATCATCGGATACAACCCCAACGAGAGGGAAGAGACTCCTCCCAGGAGATCAGAAAACAATTCCACTACAACTGACAATCACACTTAACTATTAAGTTTTAAGAACACCACCTAAGTTGCAATTCATTCAAAGTATAGAAACTCCTAGTTTCATGCACAAAGACATTACAATAAAGATTTAATCCTCACAATGATTAATACAACATAAGAAAATTTATCAAAACAAACATCTCGATAAAAGAAATCTAATGAGCCCAAAATCATTTAGCTCCGATATCGATAGAGCATTTAAATGTTGAAATAATCGTTTATAATAAAAATACTAAGACAAATTATAAAATAAAATGTTTGAGATTTTGTGCTATAATTACCCAAAATTTGCACCATATACCTTAACAAGATCCCATTATCCACATGAAAGTGACTTGCTTATTGGAAAGAGCTTGGAGATCTAAAAAAATTCAAGAGCCCTCTGCGATGATTAATATCGATGAATACTATCAAAAACCACTGTTGTTGACCATCATCACCCAACTGCCATTGTCCCCCAGCCATGGCCCAACCGTAATTTTCTGATTATCATCGCCCAATTGCCATTGCTCTACTACCATCGCCTAAAAATCATTACCCAACTGCCGACGTTTAATTTTTATATAGTTAATACAGCCTGATTTCATCCATCGAAATAAAACCCTATAAGATGAACAGTGTTTCTTTACATTTGTTATGAAATATAGGGTGAAAATATTAAAAATACTATCAGAATCAACCGAACAAAAGTGTTCAAAAACTATTGTTAGTGTAGTAATCATTATGCAACACATCTTAAAACCTCTAAGAATAAAACATCAATAGAGCTCCAAACAAGACATTGTACCTAAGTTCCTGAATTACTGCCAATGATTCTGAAGTAGTTTGCTGCGAATTCAGAAAGGTTGCCGCTATTCCATATTTAACATTCAAAGTAAAGACCTGATCTTGAATTAATGAAAGGAGAGGACAAATGACAACAGTAACGCCAGGACGAAGAGTTGCCGGAAGCTGTAAGAAATAACATTAAGTTAATCAGCCAATAAACTAGACAAATTACATGGAAGGCAAATGTACATACCTAGCACACAAATCTTATGTATTTACATATATCATGCCTAAACTTCATAGTTACATACATACCACTTTAGTGCTTTAAACCTATGCATGAAAAGGCGTATTTCACCTTTAAAAAGTGGTAGTAGTGCTATTTTTTATGTAATGATAAAGACTTATGTAATGATAAAGACTTGAGTTCCATGTGTGTAAATATGAAAGTTTAGATGTGAGATACAGAAACATATTAGAACTGCGTGATTCATAGCTAAATTTTAGGCAATGATATGAACTTACATAAGGAAAAGCAATATATGTAAGAAATTAGTCTCAACTTTTATATGGATTATTAATACCAGAGTTAACCTAAACTGCAATTGTGGAAGAAAATATTATTACTCAAAACATATATGGTTACAATCAAAACTCAAACGGAAGCCAAAAACACAACAAACATCAATATTAGACTAGGGCCAGGTAGGAATATCCGTGGACAGTTGTGGCAAGGGCATGGCTGGCGGCTGAAAGCAGGGGATAGGCTAGGTGGCATGTGGCTGGAAGGAGGGGGGAGGGTAAGGGGGGTTGCCGTTAGAACCAAAAAAATAAGAATAGCATCCGAATATGCATACTGTTAGACAATTTTAGGCACATCTTCCATTTTTAGAACATAGATATGTCGTTAAAAAAGCCAAGCTAAACTTAAATTGGGCCAAGTTTAATGCTAGGTAAAATGAATATTTTCAGTAGAAGAATTATCATATAACTTTAATGAGACTTTGGAAATAAACAAATATAAACTATGGAAAACTCCACGGTAAAGTGAGAAGGTACAAAGGTTATTTAAATTTTAAAGAATGAGCTTTAATATAATGAAAATATGAATATTCTATAAATATATAGTCATTACAAAGAAGCTTGGAGTTTTGCAAGTAACTCGGTAAGTAAGGCCAATGCTATAGCTTTTGATGGATTGCAAATTAGTTAGATGCTGCCAAGGAATTGGACATCGATGGTTTACAAGTTTGCCCCAAAGATCCTAATACTTAAAGGGCTGAAACAATTGAGTGGAACAACAATGAAAGTATTCTAAGAAAAAAATACATTTTGTCTTGATCAACAAAAGATATAAATCCTACATCAGTTTATCCATACTGAAAGAAGTCTACTTATTGTAATTTGAGTTTGCGATATCCAAAATATTGTTCAATTTTTGCGTCCAAAATATTATCCAAAAAATTTCTCATAATCAATTTGGATTTATGTCAGGTAGGTCTACTATGGAAGCTATACATTTATTGAGAAGTTTGATGGAAAAGTTCGGAGATAATAAGGAGAATCTACATTTGATTTTTATTGATTTAGAAAAAGCTTACGATAAGGTTCCAAGAGATATCCTTTGGAGAGTTCTCGAGAAGAAATGTGTTGATATGACTTATATTCAAGTCATTAAAGATATTTATACAAGAGTTGTTACTTGTGTTTGAACATAAGAGGATTGACCACATATTTTTTTTTATTTATGTTGGTTTATATCAGGGATTGGCTTTAAGTCCATATCTTTTTACTTTAGTTATGGATGGTCTTGCTGGACACTTACAGGAGGATGTACCTTGGTGTATGCTTTTTGTTGATGATATCTTTCTCGTAGAAAAGACGAGAGAAAAAGCTCAAGAAAAACTTGAATTATGCAGGTCTACTTTGGAGTCAAAAGGCCTTCGTTTGAGTAGACTAAAACTGCATACATGGAATGTAATTTTAGTAGTAGCAGCTCTAGTGACAAAAATGTAACTATGGGTGATCAAATTATTAAAAGGAGTGAACGATTTAGATACTTTAGGTCTATTGTTCAAAGTGACGGTGACATTGATGGGGATGTTATTAGTTGAATTCAAGTTGGTTGGTTGAAGTGGGGGAATGCTTTGGGCCTATTGTGTGATAGAAAAGTACCGCTTAGACTAAAACAAAAATTTTATAAGATAGTAGTGAGACATACAATGCTCTATGGCGTTGAATGTTGGTTTTTAAAAGAGAAGCATAAAACTAAGTTAAGTGTTGCCGAGATGAGAATGATTAGGTGGATGAGTGGCTTTACACTTAGGGACAAAATGTGAAATGAATATATGATAGGGTTGGTGTAACTCCAGTGACGGACAAAATTAGAGAGAGTCGTCTTAGATGGTTTGGCCACATTAAACGTTGACCAATTGATGATTCGATTAGAAAAGTCGATGAATTAGATTCGACTTATGTTAAGAAAGGCAGACGTAGACCTAGGAAAAAATGTATAAAAAATGATCTTAATTTATTAGAATTAAATGAAAATATGACGCTCAATAAGACGCAATGGAGAAAAAGGATTCATGTAGCCGACCCACTTAGCGGGATAAAGGTTTTGTTGTTGTTGTTGTTGTTGTTGTTGTTGTATAGTCCTATAGGAATTTGTAAGAAAATGTAGATAAAGCGCTTGATGTAGAGTCCCTCTACAAAATAAAGATCTAAGGAGATCTTTTACGCGAACAATCCCAAATAGAAGCCTACATTTAATTGATCAATTTCAAAGAAAAAATATTGTCATATCTTAGCTGAAATAACTAAAACGGAACATTTACATGCATACCACCCAATTCCTATGTATTTACATATCTAAAACCTATACTTTGCTTTTTATATTTATACCACCCAAATCTTTTATATCACTTCAAAAATACCACCATTCTAACTTATAAAAGGTAAAATACACCTGGAAAGAGCTATGCATGTAAAAATTAAAGTATAAGTGTTAGATATGTGAATACATAAGAATCGAGCCAAAATCTAATTACATGAATCCCACCATATATTTAAGCAAGTGCACCCTGTCCAATATATAATAAAAAATGTAGCCAATCAATGGCATTTTGCAATACTCTCAGATGACAAGTTTCACAAAGAACTTCGAAAAATGAGTTCGAAAAAGAATTTAGATCTTCTAGATTTCAACAATAAAAAATTTTACCAGCAAAAAAAAACACAAATCAATTTTTTGGAGACAAGAAGTTCATTTTAGTTCCATATATTTATGAAGTTCAGGGGGGCAAATTTCCCCGAGTTAAATTCATGACTCCGCATACAAACAAATGCCATCACCTACACAAGGAAATGACAGAATGTAATAATTATGGGGCATTTATAAAAATACCACCCAATCACTGTATTTACATATCTAACATCTAATCTTTACTTATTACATTATACCACGTAAATCTTTCATATCACATCAAAAATACCACCATTTTAACTTTAAAATGCGAAATACACCTTTTCATGCTTGGGTAAGGTGGCATGCATATAAAAATTGAAGTTTAGAGTTAGATACGTAAATACATAGGAATTGAGTGGTTTGTTTATAAATCTTCAAATAATTTCATGTATTTCCATATTTCAAAGTTGAAGAGGTTGCAAATCTGGTTTAATTGAAACTTACAAGAATAATATAAAGGGAAATTTACATACACACCACAAAATTCCTATGTATTTACATATCTAATACCCAAACTTTGATATTTACATTTATGAAATCTTGCTGTCATATACCTATGCCATGAAAAAGCATATTTCACTTTTAAAAAAGTAGTGATGGTTGTATTTTGATGTTATGATAAAAATTTGTCTGGTATGCATGTAAATATGAATGTTTTGGTGTTAGATATGTAAATACATAAGAATTGTGTGGTAAATATGTAAATGCGCTTAATATAAAATGCACTGAAGAAAGCAAAAAAGCAACAATAATTGTAGTTTTTTTTTCTTGCTTGTGTAAACCAACAAACCAATCAGGTAATTACATTATAACTTCAGGATTATATACAAATAACTTCCCTATAATGCTGAAACATAAACATCAGATCACACAGACAAAATATACTACCTGATAACATAAGCTTTTACCTCCACCAGTGGGCATAAGAACAAAGCAATCCTTGTTTTCCATTGCAGCTTTACAGGCTTCATACTGCAAAGGTCTGAAAGTTCTGTTGCCAAAAATAACAAAATTAGCCAATCCAATCTGATCCATTGCCTTCAGATCTTCAAACATCAATGAGGTGTTGGCTGGTTCATTCTTGCAAGAATAAGTGGATGCTGATTCATTCTTCTGACATTTGCGCCCAGCCTTCATACAGTTAAATTAATATTTTATCGAGAAAAAAATAATTGGCAAGTATTTAAGAAAAAAAATAACATATGTCTGAAGAACAGATTTTACTTTCCATATAGTCCTGTTTATTCACATAGTAATATAAGGAATTCCAAAGAAAATGCCTACTTGTTTAAGTAATAAATAAATAAGACACCCACTCAAGTAAAATATAACATTACCAGATAAACTACATTACCTAGTGCAAGGCAACAGAAGGTGCACAAAACACCTATGAAATGAGTAAAGGATCAAAATAGTCCCATGACTGTTTACATGGAGCATTTTAATCAGAGCCTATAAAAAATAAAGTGCCAACATAGTCCCCTAACTATTTACATTGGATCATTTTAAATCCAGAGTTTATAAAGTGTTAAATTAGTCCCCGAATTACTTTAATGGGTTCTTAAATAGTCTTGATGAGGACTATTTCAACCCATTTAAAAGAATATGAAGAGTAAATTGACACTTATATTAACTATGGGACTAAAACAGCATCCTGAATAGAGAAAGGGGACTATTTTGACACTTTTCTCATAAAATATATTAAAAAAATTTGGAACTAAATTAACGCTTTTATAAGCACCAAGACTAAGATGGTCAACACAAAAAGTCAGACTATTTTGACACTTATCACATTAATGAAAAAAAACATAAATACTATAGTTTTATAGCTGGTGAGAGAAATAAATTGGTAATTAAGTGTATGAATCTTACAAGCTAATAAACAGATTTCAAACAAGACTAACAAAAGCAACAAACTGGAAAAAAAAAATCAATATCCCTACACAGTGTGAACATTAAACAGCAACTCATATACTATGATAGCTTTAGCAGAGCTACAGAAATAACTAAAATGCATGCACTTATTACAGATATCAATTTGTATGTTACCATTACTGATTTGCTTTACCATTTGGTTTGATGAGACCCATTTGAACATGAGCTAAAAGCGGTTAGTTTTCCCTATTAATAGCCCACAATTTCAAGGGAAATTATAGTTATTTCCCTTGAAACAAGAAAATGGGTATGCAGCTCCTCAAGTAAATGGCCAAAATGGTTCCTAGAATACTTAAAAGTGCATCTATTTCAATCCCAAACTATTGCGAGTATCCAATTTGGCACTTCAATTTATGAAAACCAACACTTCCGGCCCTTCCTCATGTGTGACGTCTAGAATTGACAGAGCCTACCCTGGGAAGCAGAGACTAAAAGTAATTTTGACCTTTCAAGCATAAAAAAAATGTCCAAGAGAATCGTTAATACCTATAGACATAAGAGACCTCTATACTCACAACCAAACGAAAGAACCTCAAGAATTTGTGTATAGTTATGGCAAAATTGCAATGACAGGTGTCAACAATTCTCTATAGTGATGAGTGTTAGCAATCCTCTTCAGCTATGATAAAGACAAACAATGAGGTCTCTCACTAAGTAAATTACAAAGGTCAAACTTCATTAAAATTAAATAAAATTTATTTTTTTAATTATTTTCCTTTGGAATTTGAGAAGTTGGTCATGCATGACCTGAAAAGAAAAAAAACAAAAAATTAAGCCCCTTTTTTGGAAATTCATCAACCAGCCCAAATTGATGATTCTGAATGCTAATCAAAGATTTTAAAGAGTCATACATTGGAAAGGTTTATTTAGCTTTCAAAATAATATAGCATAAGGATGCACTCTTCATGGAGGAATTTTAACATATTTTCTTGTGTGCTTCCCTTCTTTTTTATAGCACACCACGTACCATTTACACCCCATGACTTCAACAAAAACATAGCTTTGATGTCTTTCAAAAGCTCATATCCATAAACTTTTGTATTGATTTACAAATAAATCATAGTTAAGGCTTGTGACTTCTAACTCTCTCCTCCTCTCGATACTTGTTTTTCAGCATCTTTACCACCTTCCCAAAACCTTAAACCATTTCAAACCGCACAAAATTGAGATACAACTCTCCAATAAATGTTAACACCTTTAGTTTACATACTAAACAATCCATTTAAGGAATTCATGGCTTTTTATTCACATATCCAATTAATTTAAAATCACACTCAATAGTTAGCTAACAACTTAAGCATTTGATTTGAAACTGCTTGCCATCCTAAAAGAGAGAAAAACTCAACTATCCAAAAAGGCATTATCACCACTGTAAGCATCAATTCTTCTTTCGAACTCCTACGCAAAGGCTTTCTTCAAACAAAACGACTTCGTATCAAGAGATATTCTACTTCATCTACAAGGCATTTTCAAACCAAGTGATAAAATCTTTTTTTTTATCTTTGCAGATAAATTAATTTTACTTATGTAAAAAATCATACTAACGATTTAGGATATCGATATGTTAAATGGAGAATTCCAAAATGAATTTGCTGGTCCTCCTAACAATGAATACGTCAACAAATGAAAGAAAATCCTATCTTAAAACCTAACCTTGCATTGGATATGTATAAGAGTATCAAGCAATGTAAGGGTGTGATCCACAAAGAAATATTGCATGAAACATTTTTAATAATTTTTTAACATGAAAATTGAAGCTATATTTTTTTTATATGTTCTCTTGATTAAGTAGTTTTAATATGAATATAAAAAATGCTTAAAATCTTCAACGTTCTTCATAAATGTATATGCTATTATTGCATAAGCATCATTCTCTCTTTTGCAAAAACAGATTCAAATGGATGATGTTATTGATAAAATCAAACACAAAATTTACGATTTGAGAAATGTTTTTTTTTTCTACTGGAGGCAGGATCTCTTTGTTTTCTAGTGTTCTACAGAATATTCCATTATATGTTTTGCAAGTGTTTAACCACAAAAAAAGTGCTATCAATGTGATGGAGAGGCTTTTCAATAAATTCCTTTGGGTAGGGAATGGAGCAAAAAAAATTTGGGGGTCTTGGCATAAAGTTTATAAACCTAAAAAGGCTGGTGGGTTCGGTTTTAAAGCCTTGAAGCATACTGTGGAAGTTAATCTTTGCAAACTTTGGTTTAAATTCAGATTGGGCTCATCTCTTTGGGCTACCTTTCTACATCAAAAATATTGTGCTCAAACTCATCCTTCCCTGGTTTCGTGGAATGTTGGTGATTCTAGTATTTGGAAAGTTGTTGTTAATGCTAGAACCACTGCTAAAGACTTCATGTTTTGGGATATATGCAATGGTAATATCTCTTTCTAGAATGATAATTGGGGGTTGTCATATTTCTCTGGAATGCCAGAAATAGCTTTAAATACCATACTTCCCCCGCCCCCCACAGCTTCTATGACCGTTGCATCTGTGATTGCCTATTATAACAAAGTCTTAAGGGTTGGTTCCACTGATGTTTCTGTTTTAAAGCCTCCTCGACTCATTAGGTGGACTCCCCTCCCCCTCCCCCTCCCCCACCAAATTATGCTAAATTAAATGTGGATGGCTATTGGCATCCAGATTATGCCGCGGGCGAGAGAATTTTTAGAGATTTTGAAGGTAGATGGCTCTGTTTTTTCTCCTCCTCTGTTGCGGCTGATAACCCTTTGGCAACGGAATGCGGGGGGGTTTTCTGGCTTTAACAAACGGTGGCTAGTGTTTTTAATTTTCACAAATTAGAGGTGGAAATAGATTCTAAATTGCTCTTTGATATTCTATTGGGTATTTCTCCACCCTCATGGGATATTTTATGCACTTTTAAATGTATCATGAATGCTATGGCTGAGAAGCATCTCGAGATAAATTGGAGTTTCATTCATAGGGAGGGCAACTCCCCAGCTGATTGGCTTGCCAAATGTGCTGGAGAGGTTTGTCACGTTGGGATTTACCCACCTGCTCATCTTAGAAGACTCCGCATTGGAGATAATTTAAACCTGCCTTATGTCATATTTATTGGCTTTCTGGATGATTTGTTTCGGTTTGCTTCGGGTTTGCACTTCACATTTGCAGGTTATTGTTTCTCTTGGCAGTTTTGATCTCATGGTTTTCTGCTGGTTGGTTGTCCGTGATAATGCTGATGGAGAACTATTCTCTTGTGAAGACATCTTTTATACATGTTTTCTATTTGGCTTGTCAAGCTTTACCGTTCACAGGTTTACCTATTTTTGGTTATATGGGTTTCTGGGTATACCTGTATTTTTTAGGATAATTTTTTTGTGTGAGTTGTAATGTGAGGAGAGGAACCCCTAAGGGTGTGTCATATGTATTTTTTGGTTTTCTTCTCCACTTCCTGTACTTTCTTTTGTATAAAAGCTCCATACTAAAATGTTTCATCAAGCGGAAGGCTCTACCAAGGTTTCGCCTTATGGCGAACCTAGCCTCTGCTACGGTGACTTCAAGCTTGAAGAAGAAGAAGGGTTTCGCGCCTGACTTCGTCTGTTTCGTCTTCTGTCGTCTTGCTTAGTGCTTCGTCTGTTTCGAAGAGCTTGTCGTGCTGCCCCTGGTCCGTCGTCCTTCGTCGTGCTCGCCGCTCGTTGAAGGACGGTTTCTGGGCACGAACGTTCGTCGTTTCTCTTGTTCGAAGCAGAACTGAAGGGCTCGTCTGCTACGCCGCTCGACTGTTCCGCCAGTTCTGCTAGAACTACTCGACTGCTGGAGTCCCGTTCGTCGGCGGCAGTTGGCAAGCTGCGCCAATTTTCCTGCAGTGCTTGCGTGGCCTCAGGGCTTTCCGCCCTCGGCGGTGATGGTGATAACCCCGCCAAACCCAGTGGTTCACAAACGCGCAACTCCCTTTCCATCTCACAACCTCATAGAGATAGTCATGTTCCCGCAGGTACTGTGATTCTGTTTTGTTATTCGTGTCAAAAAAAAAAAAAAAAAAAAAAAAAAAAAATAGAGAAAAAGTCGGACACACCAACAATATATTTCTCTCATCTTGAAATTTCAAATCGTGCAGGAAAATAAAAATTTATAATAGTTGGAAAGTTCCAATTATATCGCCCTAGGATTAAAATTATTAGGAAGATTTTTGAAGATTTCAAACTAGTTGGGGCTTGGCAGATGGGTTTTTTCGACGGAAGACATGTTATAATATAAATGAGCATAGAAGAAGATTACATAAGAATTTTTTCAAAGAAATTCATCACAATCGAAGAAAATCATATTAAATTGCTCAAATGGACCCCAAATTTTGATCCCAGTCAAAAACCTTCAATTGCACATAGCCGATTCTCATTACCTGAACTCAAGCTTCAACTCTTTGACATGCCTATCTTATATACAATTGAGACTATTCTTGGAAAACCTTCGCAGGTTGTCTATACCTACAGTTCACTTCTCAAAGCCCTTTATTGCAAAGATTTTGATTGAAATGGATATAATACTATCAGATGTAGAAGAAGTCTATCTTGGCTCTACTCACAATGGTTATTGGTAAAAAATCATTATGGAACAAAAACTTTACTATTGCAATCAGTGCAAGATGTTTGCACATCCACAAAAGAAATGTTTTAAATTGCACTCACAGTTGAGAATCAATAGTCAAAAACAGGAACATGCTGTTATTGCACCCCATAATGTTCGAACCGAAAGTCAGGATAGCCCAACAGCTCCTATTCAGGAAGCATCAGGTGCATATGTGACAATTCACACTTCACATACACTAGATCCTATCGCTGTGGCAACGACTATCTTTACTTCTACTGCGGTTCTAGTATCTAACCAGACCGAGGATCATATGAGCAGTCTCCAGATGAAGAAAGACATGTTTACACTTCTAAGCGATTCTCGGTAGAAGAAGGCTGGTGGCACACTCCAACTTGGAAACTTAATGGATGATATTTTGGTTACTCCTGACAATGGATAATCATTTATATACAATTTCAAAGTTTGTTATCTAGCTCCGCTCCTAAAACTAGGGGAAGAGGCAGGACTAAATTGACTAAGTCTCTAGCTATTTGTTTTCTGCATGTTTTAAATTTTTTTGAGTCCATCTGTATCTTTTTGTTGGGGTATTACTGTACTTGGTATCGTATGGGTAGGGTGCCTCTATTGGGCCCTCTCATACAACTTTCATGATATATATATATATATATATATTGTTATGGTTATTCATTTAGGTATATATATAGGCACGCATACATATAAATATACACAAGTAGTTTGCGTCTTTATAAGACTAAAATGGTTTTTTACAAAAAAGACCTAAATTGTTTAAGGACGACTTGGTATTTAATAGCCCATTGCAGCTTCCTCCTCATATGGGAGGCTTTTTAATCAAGTATTATTTAAATCATCAATTTATCATCTTCTACCTGGATACTTATTGTTTTTTTTTTTAATTCACTAGTTTACACCAATGCATTTGTTTACATCGCTAAATAACCCCTACACTATGCACAAATATAAAACTTGTACATTTGATGAAAAGGACAAGATTAAAAAAATTTTAGACTAATTCAAAAAATTGGATAATGTCTTTGATTAGCTAAAATTAGGAGTGTAAGGTAATTGAGACAAATTGTGAGCCGCCTCGAGACTTCATAATTGGCGCGTGAACTAAGGTCGATGAACTAACAAGCCAAGCTCAAGCCAGCCCCGACTTGGCTCGTTAGCTCGTGGGCAGACTCATTAACAAAAATAATAATATAAAATATATTTAAAATCTTTTAAATTTCAAGACATTTTCTTTAAAGTATTAAAAATATTTACAAAATAATATTTTATATTGTATATTAGGTGGTTTCTTCTTATTCATCTCTTAATTATTCTTTTTATTTATCATCTTATTAATATCATTTTCTCTCTTTTATGATAAACAAACCAGCTCGCAAGGTTCAAACTAGTAAACTTAAGCTCAAGCTCAAGCTCGAACTTGATAAAATTAATCAAACTCAAGCTTATGTCGAGGGTGGCTTAAGCTCGACTCGACTTGTTTACACCCCTACATAGAATGGATGACTATAAAAAAATTAATTTCACAAAATTAAAACTAATAGGAAATGCTAAAATATATCAGAATGACTAATGGGAACAAAATAAATAACTAAGAGAAAAACTCTAACATAGATAACGACAAAAGAAATTTTAAAATCCAAATACTGCCCAAATTAAGCTAAATGCCACAAAAATAGCCTACGATGCCTTTCTTTATTAAAAAAATATAATTTTACTTTGATGATAAAAGAACCCAAAAAATTGAGTTTATCATGAATGCCAAGTATTACAAGATTGAAGATAAGCTCAAACATTATAAAAATTTCAACAAGCTTATCAATTTGTTAATATAAGTTTTGCTAAATCAAACACAAATACATGCTTTTGAAGATGAGCACATCTCCCCACATACATAGAAAAATAAAGCTTCCACTTAAATATGGTTGGCTCAACTATTGACCCATCTAACTTAAATTTCAATCTAAATGACCATAGAATCCCATCTAACTTCAGTAATTACATTAATGAGCTTTTTGTTGCACCTCTTCTCATTGAGAGTCACATATTTGTTGTGCTCTTAGAACATTTAAGTGGTTTGCTTGTATTTTCTCACATATCAGCCTCTAGTTAAACCTGAAAAGAAGTAGAAGAAGAGGACGAAGCCTTTATAAAGCATGGTCGACTAAATGAATCATTGTTCTCCACTATGTCCGATTGAATGTCATATTTTCATTTAATTCTAATAAATTAAGATCATTTTTTATACAACATGCCCAAGTCTTTATAGGTCGACCTCTTTCTTTCTTAACATAAGCTGAATCTAAAGCATCTACTCTCCTAACCGGATCATCAGATTGTCGATCTTTAATGTGACCAAACCATCAAACATGGCTCTCTCAAATCTTGTCTGTCACTAGAGCTACACCAATCCTTTTACGGATACATTCATTTTGCATTTTGTTTCTAAATGTTCTCATCTCAGCAACACTTAACTTAATTTTATGATTCTTTTTTAAAGGCCAATATTATGTCATAAAACATTGCAGATTCACTACCATCTTATAATACTTTCCTTTTAAGTTTAAGCGATAATTTTCTATCAAACAATAGGCTAGTTACAATTCTCTATTTCAATCATCGAACTTGAATTCTAATAATAACATCCTCAACTATATCACCATCACCTTGAGCAATAGACCCGTGATATCTAAAACGTTAACACCTTTTAGTGATTTGAGCATCCATTGTCACAACTCTGTCACTAGATCTACTTCTACAACGTATTCAATTTTAAATCTACTCAAACAAAGGTCTTTAGACTATAATGTAGACATTCATAATTCATATTTTTTTCAGTTTTTTTTCTAAACTCTTTCTCTAGACTTATCCACAAGAAGGATATCATTAGTGAAAAGCATACACCAAGGTACATCCCCCACTAAATGTCTTGTAAGAGCATCTAAAACAAAAGCAAAATGATATGGGCTTAAAGCCGATCCTTGAAATAATCCCGATGAAATAGAAAAATACTTGATCAATCCTTCTTTTGTTTAAACACAAGTAACGACTCTAGTATGCATATCTTTAATGACTTGAAAATAAATCAGAACAACAACTTTCTTTTCTAAAACTGTCCAAAGAACATCTCTTGGAACCTTATCATAAGCTTTTTCAAAATCAATAAAAATCATATGTAGATTTTCCTAACTCTCTTTGTACTTCTCCATCAAACATTTCAATGAATATATAACTTCCATAGCAGACTTGCCTGACATTAATCAAAATTGATTATGAGAAATCTTTGTCTCATGCCTTAACCAATGTTCAATTACTATCCCACATAGTTTAATGTATGACACATTAACTTAATTCCTCTATAACTTGCACACTCGTGCATCCCATTTATTCTTAAAAATGGGAACCAAAACACACTTTTTCCTCTCCTTCAGGCATCATTTTAGTTTTTCAAATAATATTAAAAATTTTAGTAAGCTAAGAAATTCTTAAATCTCCTAAATATTTCCATACATCTATTAGGATACTATCAGGTGCTATTGATTTTCCACACTTAAATTTCTTTAAAGCCTACTCAACGTTCTTTTTTACTAATGTGATGCTAAAAATTAAAAAAATTATTATTATTAATAATAAGATCACTAATATCGATTGTATTTTCAAAACTTCATTGAAAAGATTATTAAATTATCTCACTCATCTATGTTCAATATCTTTCTCTAGTTATTGTTGCCTCAGATTACTATCCTAAGCTTTCTGATCAATATTTTTTATGACATACTTTATAAGACTTCCATAAGACTCCCCTTTCTTAAGAAGTTGATGCACCATTACCTTCTTACGAGTACATATTTGTTATTATCTCAAATCTCCAACCCAACTTTTCTAACCTTAGTACATGTTTGATAAGATTACTCTCTTAGAGAAATCTAGCATGGTCATTGAGATATGCATAGTTGATGTGATCTTAGATCCTGTCTATATATATATATATATATATATTACAGAGTCTAATGATAAATCATCTTAACTAAGTCGTATGCATTCAAGCTTAGAAAAAAATCAACAAAATGATATAATAACTTAAAAATTAAAAGCAAATTATAAAGGAGCATTTACATACATAGCACCCAACTCATATGTATATACATATTTAGCACATAAACTTTGCTTTTTTACATTTATATAACGCAAATCCTTCGTATCACACAAAAAATACAACATTTTAATCTTTTAAAAAGTTAAGTACACCTTTTCATGCATAGAAAAGCAAATAAATGTAAAAACTGAAGTATATGTGTTAGATATGTAAATACATAAGAATTGAGTGGCATGTGTCTAAACTTTCCATCTATAAATCATGTGAAAATAATGAAAGTAGCAAGTCTTGTTACCTTTGAATTTAAAGACTCCTTTAAGGGGCATTGACCATCAGCTTGACCCACTTTCAAATCAAAATCGATGGATTGCCTGAAAAAAATATCCTTGTGGTGCAATACCTCCAAGTCTGGATCTTCGGCATTAGTGAATGATCTTGAACTATCTAAATTATCAAATTTCCACTGCATAAAAGGATTTTGTTTCTTGGAATGTTGAGATATGTCCCTCTCTACAGCTTCTTCAACATTATTAGCATATTCTTCTTCAAAATTGTTATTCAAAAATCCACAAGCTTCAGATTCAACAGCCTGAATATCATCCCAATCCTCATTCTCTTGAACAGAGTCTGCCAATGCAGCAAGAAAGTCATCACCACAATGCTCCACGGTGACAAATTCTTCACCATCCTCACCTGCAAAAATTATGATTAATCAAATAAAGAGAGACAATATGCTGTAAACCCTTAAATAATGGGAAAAAATGTCAAGCAGTTAAAAATAATGGTTGGAGAACAAGAAAAAGTCCGTTTTGGATCATTTTTATTTTTTTATTTTCTATTTTTTGTTTTGTTGATTTGAAACAAAACATATTTGGCATATTTGATTAGGGATTGTTTAGGATCATTTTTTTTTTCTATTGTTTTCAAAAGCATGTTTGTTTGATGTGTTTTTAATATAATTTTTATTTTTTGTTTCTAAAAACAAATAAAAAATATTTTTGAAAGCACTCAAAATAATTTTTTAGGTATTTTGAGTATTTTCAAAAAAAATAATATCTTAACCAAACATGTTTTGTTTCAAATCAAAATACGAACAAAACAAAATAGAAGCAAAAAAAATAGAAAACAAAATAAAGGTGATCCCAAAAGGCACCTTCACATGTGATTGTTTTTAAAATACTCAAAACACCTAAAAAGTTTTTGAGTGTTTTCAAACACATGTTAATTTATTTATACCAAAATAAAACATATAAAAATATATTATAAACAAACCTGTTATTAAAAATAAAAGAAAAAACAGACACAAAAATAAAAAAACAAAACTTATCTCAAACAAGGCCTATGTTTTTTTACGCAAATTCAATTGATGCACTAGAATCTTTCTCCGGAATCTATTCCAAAGTCAAAAGCATATGTTTGGTTGTATTTCCCTGCAACCTATACTGAAAGAAAGTAGAAAAATACATTTATAAGAACTCCTCCATATGAAATCCAGCATGGCTCCTGGCAGATAGCATCATAACCCCATCCGTTAAACCATCTTAACTAAGCTAATTTCACAAGAGAGCCACAGAAGCAATTTCCTTCATTTCAACACTAAGATTTCCCAGTACTTTAAAGCTATAATTTACACCCAATGACATGCAACCATTATATGACAAACACAAGGAATTAAAAAAAATTGAGTTTTCTAACATTTCAACATCTAGAATAAATTTCTCTGAAGGACAGCAATCTATAAATTTCTGCCAAAACTTTCTCAGAAAGGAAATTTGAGCCCAATATGTTAGTGAGTTGTGATTTATCAGTACAGAAGCTTGAGCCAATGGCTTGGGATTAGAAATAAAGTATTAGGAAATGCACTTTTATTCCCTCTATATAATCAATTCCCCCGAAATATAAAACTTTTGAAACTATCGTGTGCCATTCACCAAGAGCCAACTCAATCCAAAAAAGCCTGTAGAGGAGCAACATCCCTTGAACATTTCTTGATTATGAAATCCATATTAAATCCATATAAAACTTTTGAAACTATCCATATGAAATCCAGCATGGCTCCTGGCAGATAGCATAACCCCATCCGTTAAACCATCTTAACTAAGCTAATTTCACAAGAGAGCCACAGAAGCAATTTCCTTCATTTCAACACTAAGATTTCCCAGTACTTTAAAGCTATAATTTACACCCAATGACATGCAACCATTATATGACAAACACAAGGAATTAAAAAAAAAATGAGTTTTCTAACATTTCAACATCTAGAATAATTTTTTCTGAAGGACAGCAATCTATAAATTTCTGCCAAAACTTTCTCTGAAAGGAAATTTGAGCCCAATATGTTAGTGAGTTGTCATTTATCAGTACAGAAGCTTAAGCCAATGGCTTGGGATTAGAAATAAAGTATTAGGAAATGCACTTTTATTCCCTCTATATAATCACTTCCCCCGAAATATAAAACTTTTGAAACTATCGTGTGCCATTCACCAAGAGCCAACTCAATCCAAAAATGCCTGTAGAGGAGCAACATCCCTTGAACATTTCTTGATTATGAAATCCATATTAAATCCATATAAAACTTTTGAAACTATCCATATGAAATCCAGCATGGCTCCTGGCAGATAGCATAACCCCATCCGTTAAACCATCTTAACTAAGCTAATTTCACAAGAGAGCCACAGAAGCAATTTCCTTCATTTCAACACTAAGATTTCCCAGTACTTTAAAGCTATAATTTACACCCAATGACATGCAACCATTATATGACAAACACAAGGAATTAAAAAAAAAATGAGTTTTCTAACATTTCAACATCTAGAATAATTTTTTCTGAAGGACAGCAATCTATAAATTTCTGCCAAAACTTTCTCTGAAAGGAAATTTGAGCCCAATATGTTAGTGAGTTGTCATTTATCAGTACAGAAGCTTAAGCCAATGGCTTGGGATTAGAAATAAAGTATTAGGAAAAATAATTTTTAAATCTTGCCCCAACCCTTAACATCTTATGGCTACGTGATTAGGGTTGTCAAAATGACTTTTTGTTCATGAACAGCTCGTGTTCAGCTCGCTAAGCAAACGAGTTAAACACGAACACACTTTTCAAGCTAAAACACACCTTTTGAGTTCGTGAGAGTGAGAAGGCTTCTATCGTTGAACACCCATTAAACGAACAAACTAAAACCAATAAATAATAGTGCTGTAGTATATGAGAAACTCAACTCCAACATCACTTCTCATGTGGATCAGTTTTTCAACTTACATTTCTACCTCTAAAAAGAACAGCATCGACAAAATCCAACATTCCACGTAAACCTACAAGCAAATGAAAAGGAAAAAAAGTAACAAAACAAACTTCAAGCACCGCAAACAAATGAAAAACCTGCCTCACGCATCCATTTCTAGATTATCCCATTCTCCAAATAACCCAACTAAATCTGCTATAGCCAACCTAAGTTGAACAGAACAAGCGAAATAGCAAAACGAACCAGAAAGCACAAATTGAGCAACAAAAATAAAAAAAATGTTGGAGGATCGCAATAAAATTGAAGGGATGAAGAGGGTAAGAATCCTACCATACAGATCAACGAGCCTATCCAAGCACTTTTTGGCTTCCTCCTCGTCGAATCCAAAATCAATCGCCAAGCTTAGAAGCCGCACCCTCTCTACCTCCATTCTCTCTCTGGATCGCTGGTCTCGCCCTAGCGATATGCTTGCGCGGGAAATTTTGCTGGAACTTCTGCCCGGGCCTAACATCGGGCCAGCCCGGAACGGGTTCTTCAGCAGCCCGTTAGAAATGTCAGCTGCCTTCGCGGGCGAATTTTTATTCCATAATTGCAAAGTATGCAAGCATGTGGTACCCAAGTAGAAACTGCCACGTGGAATCATGCGCCGCAAACACAATATGTAAATTCCTTATTTTTTAACTCATGCGACTCGACCCGACCTGCCTTTTTTTGAAAAATGAAAAGCATAAAGGTCCCCCCCCCACTTTATTTTCGCACTTTAAGGTTTGGAGCTGTCGAAATGGATTGCTCTCTCACCAAAGACAACGACTTCTAGATCCAAGTTAGTTTAGCTTCGATCAAAATGTTTTCGACGAAGACAACGACAACGACTTCCAGATCCGTTGTGTTGGCTCATAATTTTTTTTTTTTTTTTTTATTTGTGCGAGTTTTATTTTTTGATTTAATGGATAATTGTGGCATTTGTCTGGCTTTATCGGAGGTTTAATAAATGATTTAATAGTTACTTTAGTTGTTTATCGGAGGGATATTTCTGGCATTTATCTCATTGCTTGTGTTTAATCAGTTATTTCTTTGGGTTTATCGGAGTGTTACTTTAATGATTTTCAATTTATTCGAAGTTGTTGTCGCTATAATTGTTTATGTTATGCTGGCATTTAGTCCGGGGTAATGGTTTTAAGTGTTATCGCGGTATTATCTTAACAGTATTCTCGTATTATTTTTGTTAATGAGTGATATTGGTGTTATTGTGGGGCTATTGTGGTATTATTATGATTTTATTGTTGTGTCATTGTACTGTTGAAGACAGTTTTATTGTTGTGTTTATGTGGCTTTATTGTTGAGTGATTATGGTGTTATTGTCATTGCTGTTTTAGTAGACACACTTGTTTTACTGTAGTGTTCGTATTTTGAAAATTGATTTCTCTTTAGAGCATTGCATTTATATAACTTAAATCATTGCATCCAGAAAATGAGTGACAAGAGTGAACAAGTCAAGTATGATTTTTTGAACCTTTTGATACAAATTTGTCGGTTATGAGATCAGAGTTATTTAACGACTCATTGAGGTCTTAGTTAGAACCATGAAGAAGCAGAAAATTGCAATATGTGTAATAATTATTTTAGTGGAAGAGAGAGTTCCTTGATTGCTCGGAGGCTATTTAGTGATTCAGATAATCTTGAAAGATAAGCAGTCGAAAAATCATTCACATCAATGATCAATGGTTGATTAAAAGGAAGTTTCAGGTTGTTCGCACATCTAAAGTTGAGGTAGTTATAAAATCTGGCGTCAATGGCAAAGATGTGATTTGTATCGGGTAGGGCTGTAAACGGGCCGAGCCTGGGC
>NW_018165208.1:43763-65165 GCF_001263595.1 Phalaenopsis equestris
CTTAACGAACGAGCCGAACACGAGCTGCTTAACGAGCCGAACACGAGCTGTTCGCGAACAACGAGCCAAATTGACAGCCCTAGTATCGGGTAAGTCGTAATGGGCTTGCTAAATTGTGGAAACAAACTAAAATGTTATTGCAAGTTATGATGTTCTGGACTTCTTAAGTCTCATGTGAATGGTGTTTTGTCAGGTGAACTAGTTAGAACACCAGTCACATGAGTCTTAAGAAGTTCAAAACATCATAACTTGCAATAACATTTTAGTCTGTTTCCACAATTTAGCAAACCCATTATCCTGAATTACTCAATACAAATTACATCATCGACATTGGCATCATATTATATAACTTCATCAACTTTAGATGTGTGAAGAGTCTGAAACTTCCTCTTAATCAACAATCGATCATTGATGTGAATAATTCTTCGACTGCTTATCTTTCAAGATTATTTGAATTACTAAATAGCTCAATCTCATTGCCTCCGAGCAATCAAGGAACTCTCCCTTCCACTAAAATGAAGATTACACATTTTGAAATTTTCTGCTTCTTCACTGATTATAACCAAGCACTCAATGAGTCGTTAAATAACGCTGATCTCGTTGCCCGCAAATTTGACCTACAGAGTTGGAGCTGAATCTACAAACTAACGGATCGACCTTCCTTTTGCCGCATAATATTGATGTTTATTCAACTATCATAGATGTATGAAATGATGGTTATTGTTCTATGTGTCGATATGTTTATTTGACCGCCTGTAATATCGTGGTATTATTAGTGAATTATTCAAGTATTATTGTTTTATGTTTCGTTATGTAGTATTATTGTTTTATTGCAGAGTGATTGGAGTGTTATTAACATCACAATGATGTATAAGTATGGTTGTATTTTGGTATTATTCAAGTGTTATTGTGGTGACATTGATTTTATTAGCTCCGCGGTATTTTTGTTGTGCACTGTGGTGTTATCGTGGTTTTATTATTGTGTTATTATGTATTTATTAAGTCGAGTATTAGTATGGTTGTTTTATAGTAATATTCGAGTGTTTCTTGAAATTAAAAAATACTTTTATGACGTGGGACCCGGCTTTTCTCCCGCCCGAGTGCTCCGAATAAATTGATTGGAAACAGAATATGAAACTCCTATCGAAGAAAACTCCGGAGGAAAACCGACAGGCACACCACCTCTTTTGTTATTCGCCATCTGGTTAGGGTTTTGAGTCTCCGTTCGCCGGTTGAAGTACATTCGCCAGTTCACCGCTAGAGTTGAGCTTACTAAGATGGAAGCCGAGCCTTCTGAGATGGAAACTCATGAAAACCCTATGACAGTGGAAGTCGAAGAGTCATTGAGAGTGGAAACCGAAGATGAGCCGTCGAGAATGGAATCCGATGAACAGAAGAAGAAAAAAGCCACTAATCGTAAGAAGAATGTTATTGAAGAGGGTTCCTTCAGATAATATTTTATTTACTTGGTAGTTTTTCTTTGAAAATATTATCAACAGTTCTTTTATATAAAATGCAGTTCCTTTAATTAAAATGCAGTATTCATATACAAAACTTGATGAATACTGAATAATAAAGGCAAAATAAAACCGTAATAATTTCATAATAATACCGTAATATAACTGAAATATAACCGTAATAAAACTGAAATAATATTATAATAGTACTAGAATAATACCATCAAAATATAACCTTAATAATACAGTAATAATACTGTTGTACTATGTGAATAATACCACCAAAATATAATCATAATAATACCGTAATAATACCATAATAATACAACCACACCTGAATAACACCTTAATAATGGCATTGAAATGCCATTAAAATAACACCTGATATTTGTTGCATTGTACTTTTTTTAGGTTCGTGAACCCAAGATCAATGAGCTGTAAATGTTGGTCATCTGTAGTGAGAGATGCGCTGGATAATGTTAGACATTCAATTTTTGAGGACACGACGAATAAGCTCAAAGCAATGAATGTTGAACAGTTATTGGAGCTCCCTCCTTATCCTCAAGAGAATCTCATGACACTGCAAATTTTGCAATATTGACAGCACGAAAAAATGGTTTTCAAAATTGGAGGGATACGACTGTTGCCCAATGAAGTTGCCCTTCTATTGGCATGTCAAATAAAGATGTAGTGCCAAAGTGGAGTAAACATCCATCATGTGGCGTAGATGCCCAGCAGATGAAAAATAATCTAATGGACTTCTCAAGAGGGGGGTCTTCTACCCATTTTGCTAAAATGTTTATAAAATTTTTGTTATCAATTTTTTTTTCCCTCCAGCAATTTTAGTGTACCCGAAGGACTTAACAACTTTGGGGAGAACATACAGACTTTTGCCTCATTTAATTGGCCGACTGCAATCTATGATTTTCTTATAGAGCAAATTAATGCAGTGGCCATCAAATTATTGTGGAACAAACCTATTGGATACATAACTGGTTATGTTTATTTGCTTACAGTTAGAATATTGTATAAGTTGAATATCGTCACTGTTTATTAATTATCTTTTATGCTGAATATTGAGTATCTTTTATGCAGCTCTGGTTTTTTGAGCATACATTTGTGGCAACTCCTGTCGATGCTGAGGTCGTTGAGATGGCCAACAACTATTAGCTTGAACTCTTCACAAATAGATGCGGCCCTTAAGAGGCTAACCACTGATCATTTCAGTCATTTACACTATTGTTAAATAATTTATTTCTTGAATAGTGATTAAGGTATTCGTATCCTGAAATAAATTGCAGGTCAATGATAAATTCTTGGATCTAAAAGATGAGGAACTCAATTTTCTGGCCAATCCAGATGAGGGACTACCCAGTTCAGTGCCAGATATACACTTTCAAAACCCTCACCCTGAAGTTAGAGCAGAACCTCCTGTATCATTTGATATGGGGCCAGTGGTCGAAGGGGAAACTGCCCCGGAACTAATTTACAATGTTTTGAACATGAACCTTGAAGCAATAATTAATCTTATCAAAGGACATGAGAAATGGTTCAAGGAATTCAAGGAATTCCAGGGGACTCTTAATACAATAACTGTTGGAGTTTCGGGTCTGCAAGACCAAATGTTGATATTAAAAAATAAAATTGAGAAAAATGAAAATGACGGAGCTGATGCAGGCATAGTACTAGAGGAAGCATATGCCCAACCCCCTCCCCTCCTGTTGTAATCCCACTTGCTACTGAGGAATATGCTCAGCCCCCCTCTCCTCGTATTGTAATCCCTCATGCTGATGAGGAATCTGCCCAATCCCCCTCCCATCATGTTGGAATCCCACACACTGTTGATGAATCTGCCCAACCCCCCTCCCCTCCTATTGTAATTCCTCATGTTTATGAGAAATCTGCCCAGCCTCTCTCCCCTCATATGAAACATCTTTTGTCGAAGAAGGCATTGCTGAGCAAAGGGGTTTACATGAAGAAGACCCAACTGTTGGAATGCCCACCCAAGTCACACAGACAATTTCCAGCTTATTTCATAGGGTTAAGGGTCGACGCAGTCGTAGGAAAAAGATTGTGAGCTTCCCTTTCACTCCCTTTAAGTATAAACAAAGAAAAACAACACATGATACTGATGAGCAACCTCAGCTCGATGAACCAATGACTGAGGTAGAGACTACCACATCATTAAAACAAACAATTGTACAAATTTTAGATATTGTAGAACAACTAATTGATACTGCTGCCACCTCAGAATAGCCAATTGTTGATAAGTCATCAACCGCTAAAGAGCCTAAGATAAATATCTCGTCACCAACAACTCAAACAGCCTTGAAGATTGTGGTATATGAACCTCCAGTACATGCACAGTTACCAGTTGCAGCGGACATAACTGAAACAGCGGTATATCTAACCTACTTCATAATAATTTATTATATATTGTTTAGTATATTATATATTTCAACAGCTTTGTTTATGTGTTATCCTCACTAACGAAGTCGTACATAGATTTTCCTGGTCGAGCACTGATATCTGAGGAAATGCAAACAGTAATTGATCAGTGCTTATCACAATACCCTGTAAAGTGAGTAACATTCGAGTTGTCATTTCATTACAAGTATATTAATGTGAAGTGATACATATATTATGCGTACTTTTCAAGAATGACTTTATTGTCCACCTAAAAGACAGTTCAATCTATATTGATCGGGGTATGATGGATGATGTATCGTGCAATGGATGGATTGACAATGACCAGATGGATGCATTAACACTCATTCTTCATAAGAGGAGGACTCAAACTCCAACCTCATTCCGATGATATTTATATGTCACATCTTTATACTATGTATATAAATAAAATAATTGACGTTATTAGATTTTTTTACAGTCATTGATAATATTAAAAACGTGTCAATTCATGCAGGGCTATTAGAAAATGCAAGGTGGTGACAACTTACGTTTTTTGGGCCACATCACGAAGGAAGCGATGAAAAATGCTAAGATCATCTTATTTCCTATTGTGGAAAACTAGCATTGGATATTGTTGATTGCTGACTTGAAAGATAAGAAATGGAGAATATATGATTCATTACCCAACAAAATGCATAAGGCAGTCTACGAACACGTTGTAAGTTTATGCCACATAATATGTCAATCCCTTTCTGAATTTTTCAAATGCAATAACAAATGCTCCATCAACCTTTGTAGATATCAATGTTTACAGCGGATGCTAGACTATATTTTGGTACAAGGAAATCGGTAACATAGGGGTTGTCAATGGTTAAGGGTGTACCAACTCAAAGTATCAGCATTGACCTCGGCATGTTTGTCTGTAAGTACATTGAAAGACTAGTTTAGGCCAGCCCAGTTGATTGGAGCAAAGAGCTAAGCTGGCAGGAAGAAATGACAAGATTTTTGGCGGAATTAGCATATGAACTTTGCATTAGGTTCTCATCTATTAAATAAGATTGAACTGGTGTGTTTTCTTTATTGTATTAGATAGATTGTCAATCAAACGTTAATATCAATTGTTGTGTTTGTGGTTGTATTGCAAATGAAACATTAATCTCTGCCTGGTATTGTTGTATATTATTTTATGTACACGTTTTATTAGAATGTTACATCGGTAGTATCTCTGTTTTATTATGGTGGCATTTATGAAGTATTTGATTTTATCCCTCAATGTTGTTGTAATGTAGTTTTACCTCTGCAGTATTCCTGTTGTATTCTAATATCTTGTGCAACGAACGCAGTCTTATTAGAATATGTCGCCAATAATATAACAGATTTATTATTTCAAGAAATATACATAGAATTTAACAACATAATATTACAGTTTTATTATTACAAGAAATATACATAAATTGTATTGTGGTTGTATTTCAGTGGTATTGTAGTTTTATTATAATATAATGGTCTATGACTGCGGTTTTTAAAAATATAAGGTTGTACTTCAGTATTTTTACAATCGTGTTTTACGAGTGCTGATTTTATTGGAATATGTCGCCAGAGATTCCAATCAAACAAGGCGGAGCGGGAGAAAGAAACCCGTCTTATGGGAACCGCACTGGTCGTACTTTGGTATTTTTACGGTCGTGTTCAGGTTGTATTCTTGTATAGTGTTCAAAGAGCGCTGATTTTATTGAAATATGCCTCCAGAGATTCAAATTAAACCAGACGGAGCAGCAGAAATAAACCCGTCTTATGGCAATCGCGCTGGTCGTATTTTGGTATTTTTACGGTCGTTTTCAGGTTGTATTCTTGTATAGTGTTCCACGAGCGTCGATTTTATTGCAATATGTCGTCAGAGCTTCCAATCAAATTAGACGGAGCGGCAGATATTTTATCAAGTTTTTATCTACAACGACCGTACTTTGGTATTTTTACGGTCGTGTTCAGGTTGTATTATTTTATAGTGTTTATCACGACCGCTGACTTTATTGGAATATGCTGCCAGAGATTCCAATCAAACCATACGAAGCGGCAGAAATTTTATCAAGTTTTTATCTGCAGCGGTCATACTTTGGCATTTTTACGGTCGTGTTCAGGTTGTATTCTTGTATAGTGTTCCACGAGCGTTGATTTCATTAGAATATGCCGCCAGAGATTCCAATCAAATCAGGCGGAGCGACAAAAATAAACTCGTCATATGACAAGCGCTCTCGTCGTACTTTGGTATTTTTACGGTCGTTTTCAAGTTGTATACTTGTATAGTGTTCCACGAGCGCTGGTTTTATTGCAATATGTCGCCAGAGCTTCTAATCAAATTAGGCAGAGCGACAGATATTTTATCAAGTTTTTATCCGCAGCGGTCGTACTTTGGTATTTTCACGGTCGTGTTTAGGTTGCATTATTTTATAGTGCTTATCACGAGCGCTGGCTTTAATGGAATATGCCGTCAAAGATTCCGATCAAACTAGGTGAAGCAGTATAAATTTATCAAGTTTTTATCCGCAGCGGTCTTACTTTGGTATTTTTACGATCGTGTTCAGGTTGTATTCTTGTATAGTGTTCCGCGAGCGCTAGTTTTATTGGAATATGCCTCCAGAGATTCCAATCAAACCAGACAGAGCGACATAAATAAACCCGTCTTATGGCAACCGCGCTGGTTGTAATTTAGTATTTTTACTGTCGTGTTCAAGTTGTATGCTTGTATAGTTTTCCACGAGCGTTGGTTTTACTGGAATATGTCGCCAGAGATTCCAATGAAACCAGACAGATCGACAGAAATAAACCCGTATTATGACAACCGCGCTTGTTGTACTTCGGTATTTTTACGCGACAATAATAAACCCTTATTAAAACGACAATATTACAATAAAAGTAAACAATAATAAACCCATAATAAATCCTGAATAAAATGACAATAATACAAATGTCTGTTTCAACTTAAACAACAATAATAAGACAATAGTAATTCCTGAATAAATAGTCTGTTGTAGTTAAAATATTAAATATAATGATAAACCCTGTGTGTCCATTGATAAGCTTGTATATGGTCATTAAATGTTCTATATATTATCATGTATGTCCATTAATAAGCTCGTATATGTCACTGTTTGTTGTGTTTTAGAAAATTCTTGTTCATTTATAGTATTAATGAGTAAATGTGAGGAAAGAAGTATAGATCGAAAAGAAAAAAATTTCAACAGCATCGATTCACAACCTGACTAAGGTGATCCGCCATTAAAAAAAATTTGGATCACATTCTGGAATGCTATCATGACTTGAACAGTATCTTTCTCCTTTCCTGTATACAATATTATATGTTAGCGAGTAATCTTTCATCAAACCAAAATAGCAATTAAGATTATATGAAACATTTACTTTTGAATCTCTTGTTTTTTTCCAGTAGCCTTTTAACCTTGCATTGGATATTCCTTTTGGGCGCATCTTCGTGGGATCATTCACATTTCACTCTTTACTCAGTGTCTTCTTCTTCTTTGATTTTGAATTTTTCAAGGGTTCCCGTCCACTCATTATGGCTTCGACATCGATTTTAAGTTTATTAAATGCCTCCAACACTAGCTTCTCGACAAGTTCATGACCTCACATTCTGGTACCGATACGGTATGCAAATTTATGAATGTGATTGAAATAAATGAGTCTACTTGCAGAATTTGGTAATAGTTCTGAGACCTTACGATGTGTATAACCATAACTGTTATATATATCCCTTTTAGCATTAATAGACCACCGAAGTAATATATATTTATCAGGGATTTTTGTAACATTTTTGTGCTGAAGAACCCTTAGAGCGTGAGCACATAATAATCCCATCATTTCAAATATTTTATAACTACATGTAATATCAAAATTACCTCTATCCAATTTAACAATCGAGGGCCTGTCTCTGTCCTTATTATCAAGAGTTCATATATGAAATTCTGAATCCATATTAGCGGAGCACTCCACAACAAGCCCACACAAACCATGTAGAAACTGTGCTTCAAACATTGAATATAACTTCCTTGTGTAAAATATAACAACTCGTCTCAACACGGGACTACCTTTTACGTGCTTTTAACGATGGGAGAAATTGCAGACTATTGGCATTTAAAATCTTCATCCTTCTCATTTCTTCTCCAATCCTTCATGACATTTTCAAGACCCAAAAAAACATTCGGTCAGGATGCTTGTTGCCTTGGAGATACCATGACAAATCTTATTCGTGGACTCACTTCTTTGCGTTAATACAATCCCCATTCCAAAAATTTATTTATTAAAGGCGATTGACCACTTATGTTTAATATTATACAATTCATCCAACCAAACATTCTAGTGTAGGTTTCCTTTCTCGATCATTTCACCCTAAGTTTCTTCGAACTCCTCTTCTAAGTCACATCTGCTTAGACATTTATAAAAAAGATCATTGACTCTCTTGTTACCGATGTCACAATGGACTTTTGAAGATAATTTCTTGTAAATGTGTCATTGACATAATCTATATCTAGTGTGCGGAAGACACTCTTCAATGGCTTTAGAAATTGTTTGATCCTGGTCAGTGAATATTGTTATTGGATGCTTGTTATCCATTATACAGATAAAGAGTTTGAATAACCACATGAATGATTCAATTTTTTCATCTGACAAAAAAACTAACACCAAATAGAACATTCTGCTAGTGATGATTCACACCGACAATCGGAGCACACATAAATTATATTTATTCAGTCTATAACTTGTATCAAATATTATTACATCCCCAAAACAGTAGTAATCAAACCTGGACATCCCATCGCACCATACAAAATTCACCAAACAACCCGACTCATCAATTTGGAAGTCCCATGCAAACATTGGATCCTCCGCTTGCCGCGTAGTGAACAATTGTATGAGAGAATTAACATCCCCTAATTCAATTTGAACTCTTCTATCTCTTTGTATGAAATTATACGCATCCCTCTTTGTGCAATCAAAATTCTCCACTCCTCCGACCACAGTAGCAAGGACTCTGAAAGCATCACTGGTTCTAATCCCTGATTTTGTCATTGATCTGAGGATATCACCACTGATGTTACACATCTTTCTGCTGGAACGCAATAAATGTTTGTCACCGTCCTCCGCCAACAGATGGTTGTGACTTTCTATGAATTTCTTTACCGACCAGTTGCCTTCTAAATCAACAAAATATCAGATCATGGCTGGACAATCAGTCCTTGTGTCTGCTCTTTTGAACCTCACTGTGATTGTGTCATTCAACTCTTTCTTGAAACCAGACTTACCACAAACAAAGTCCTTTGTCTTAAGCTTCTTTGAATTTGGCCAGAAACCACTGTGTTCCTTTCGTACAGTAAATCCAATATGGTGTGCATAAACAATATTATTCATAGGCTTCCTTCTCATTGTGGACAACCACATGAAGCAATTTCTCTGCCTCGGGTGACTGCAAATTTAAACATCAGTATTAGCACCCCAAAAGGAAATTAATACAAGGTTACAGTATATAAATAACACTATCATAATACCATAATATAACCTAAATAACACAATTGCAATGCCAATATAACATACCAATCAAATGCTGTTAAGAAATGTTACTAGCATCATCGTTACAAGCCTATAATATGCACATAACACCGTGATAAAACAAAAATAATACCACATTACCACCCCACCATATAAAAGAACTAACAGGAAAAAAACACATGCATAACACCACAATAAGACAAGCATAACACAAGCATAACACCATTAAACGTCAACATAATACACCAAAACAAAACCAAGTCAACAGATCCAATATTACCTTAATAACACTATGATACTACCAAAATAACACCAAATCCCCACGACAGTAACGTTACAAGCAAATGATACTGTAACACTATGACTCAATTATGACGACAAGAATAGCTACCCATTAAGCCCATCACGGCGACGAGAACAACACTTCATTATGACAGTTATTTAACCCACTAAAACTACGAAGAACAATCAGAAACAGAAAACAACTCTAAAAACAACCAGTATATCACCGTGATATTACCTAAGTAACACCACATCCCACCCTAACCGAAACTTAGCGTTACACGTCAGATAAAAACATAGTAAACTTCATTAACAATACAAATATTCCTTAAAACCTAAATCTGCAATCAAACAAGTATAACCTACTTGCTGAATTCCTTCTGCCGCATCTAAATTCTGCTTATTCTCATGATTCTCGAAAATATTTTGAAATTTCAGCTCATTGTCATGTTTCTCGTAAGTATTTTGAGATTCCAGCAACATTCCAAAATTACTTCCATTGAACCAGATCCAACAAATACGAATGAATCCTAGAAAGACAACGAAATGAGAATATCCTGAATCCCTATACCTAAAAGACACAAAATACCACTTTTCTGCAATTGGCAGGAATCGAAAATGACAAAAGTGCATTTTTTTTTGTTGGGCGGGATTCGGGCCGGGTTGGGCGTCATATAATAGAGTTTTTAACCTATATAATAATAGTGGGGCAGGATTCCACGTGGCAGTTTCTAATTGGGTACCACATGCAAGCTTGCATGCGTTGCACGTATGGAATAAAAATTCCTTCGCGGCAAGGCTGTCAAAACAGCTCCTTCGGCTCATTATTTCGCTTATATTTGATTTTGATTGCTTTATTAAGGAAATGAGTCGGGTATATAAATAATTTTTTAAAAATCTAAATATAAATGAATGAACACGATTAAAAAATTTATTTGCTTGTGTTCGGCTCATTTTAACTCGAAACAATAATATAAAATATATAAATATAATTTTTTTGTATTATTTTTTAAACAATTTAATTGATTATAAGGCTACAATAATTCATAATCAATTATAATTATTAATTTAAAAAAAATAGAATAAAAATATTAAAAATTTTTTAACAGAATATTTTGATATAAATAATAATATTTAAATCTCATCCCTATCCTTAACATCCTATGATTAAGGCTGTCAAAATGATTTGTTTTTCACAAATAGCTCGTGCTCAGCTTGTTAAGCAACCTACCAAGCACGAACAATTTTTTTGGCTCAATATACAAATGAGCTAAGCACAAACTGTGATATTTTTTAACGAATCGAACACAAGTCGAGCCTCTAAGTTGTGACTCATTTACAACCCTAGTAGTGCTATGAGCATTTTGGTCAAATCAATTACAACAACAAATCAAAATATTTAACTAATTAAAACTTTATAAAATTGAATCGATTGAATAGAAATTTAGGATATGTTTGGGGCTGCTGTAATTTATTAAAAAACAGTTGTGAAGTCGCTGAATAATAATATGATGCTAAAAAAGCTACATTAACTATTAGATTTTTTTTAAAAAAAAAATCATATCGTGGCTAGAAAGTTGTCACAACACCTAACCAGGAGTTATGAGAAAAAGCTGATTTCAACGACCATTTACCTAACAGACAAAATTGTGTTGCGGCGTCGCGCAGCCACCCGAAAAATACACTTAATTCAAAATAAATGATTTGGTTATGAACAAATCGAATTTTAGTCGTAAATTATAGATCTTACATGTATGATATTAATTTACTGTCATAAATTAACACTAAATTTATCAGGTTAAATGAAAATTAAAATTTAATAAATAACCAAAAAATCAAATATTAAATTTTTAAAAATCAAAAGTCAAAATGCATTTTTTAAATCAAATTGAATTAAACAAATTTGTTCGATTCAATTATTTATTTTTCCTTAATTAAAATAAAGGTTATAAAATTTGTCACTTAATTTTATCAATCAATTTTTAAAATTATTAATTTTAAGATATTTTATTTGAAGTTATTATTAAAATAATACATATAACTTTAATAATAATTATTGCTTAACATGTAGTTATTAAAATAATTTACCAAGTTATTCAAAATATGAATGTGGATATTAATTTAGATTTTTTTTATTTATTAATTTAGAAAATAATTTATGATCAATCAAAAAAGTTATATATTAGTAAATCATTTTGAGATGTAAGGTCTTTTATTGTTTGTGCGCATAAACTCTGTAAAGACCTTGTATAGAGAAAAAGAGAGAAATAAATGTGATTCTTAAGAGAGAATCTTAGAAAATGTATTGAATATTTTTCTCTGATGAAACAGAAAAATTTGGTCAAACAAAAAATTAAGAGTGAGAAAGAGAGGAATTCCCATTTGAAAGCAAAAAAGTCGAGAGAGTCCCTATCTCATACCAGTCTTCCCCCCAAAGTTTTGATGAAAAGAATATGATAGTGGTGCTTGCTAGACAATGTCAGCACGATGCCCATCCCTAATGTATTCATGAAAAGATGGGGTCCTAAGTGGCAACACTTTTATTAATAGATTGATAGATATTCTTACTAATTATAATAAGCCTCTTTGTTAGCCGTCATTGCACAAGCTAGCTAGGCTATCTTTTCAGAAGAATATATACAATCACTTCAGCGTACAAGCTCTATTCAACTATTTCGACAAATCGCTCAATTTAATCACTTTGACAAATAATTTTATTCAACAAAATTTATATAAATTCTTAATTAAAACACTTTCTTCACCAAATTTCATTTTTAAGTACTTTCATAATTATCTTCTTTTTATTTGAAAAAAAAAAAACTTAGGCCATATAAAACTCAAATTTATTCATGTTTATGAGTCGATATTATGGCCATCGTATAAAAAATTAAAATATTCAAAACGGGTTTAAGAAAATCATTTATAGAAAAATTATATTAAGCATGCTGATCAACCATATTAACCTTGAGTTTTTTTTTTTAATTTAAAATGTTTTTAAAAGTATATATATATATATAGTTAGTTAATTTAATTTGCTCAATTATTTTTTTTAAAATTTAAAAAATAATTACAAGTTGTTCATTAATGTAAAATTTTCATTTTATAAATTCATTTTTCTCACAATTTATAATAATAATTACTTTATATTAATAATAATATTATTTAAAAAAAATTAAGTACCCATCTCCTATGGGGGTTTATAATTTTCTTAAAATTTAAGAACTGCCTCAAACAAACAAGGTGTGCATGCTCTTTAAAAAAAAAAAAATCAATGGAACTCCTAAAAATTTGCCTTTTTTTTGAATATGTGGGTTAGTAATGTAAACTCAATACTAATTATAAAATATAAGAATGTATATAATTCCAGTAGGCTACGGATGATGATTTCAATACACAACCTCACAATTTTTACGAATATAATGTGATGATATTACATTTGACTTTTTATGACTAATACATAAAAATGTCAGCGACTGATTAGAACACTTGACATATAACATAGATGCGACCATAAAGATGATTATTTTTCAGTCTTTTCCCGCTAAAAAAAAAAATTTAAAACACCGAACTATTTCATATAACCAAAAAATATCACTTCTTTAACCGGTAAAAGATGAAATACATCTTTCATGCATAAGTGAGACGACATATATATAAGAATTGAAGCTCAGACATTAGATATGAAAATACATAATCAATTAATCACGAGCAGATTTGATCAAAAGAGAAAGAATAACACAAAAGATAACACATTATAACAAAAAGAAAAAGTCCTAATAACTCATTTTCAATCACACTACCAAGACTCAAAGCTTAGAATGCTTCTTTATGACATCTTCATAGCTTTTCATGGACTTGGGTGATGGTAAATTACAGACAAGGGTAACATTTGACAAGGACAGCAACACTTTCTCCCCTGTAGACTTGGCCTTCCATTGTTGGACCTTCCATACCTACAACAGGAAAGGAAACTCAACTTACTATATTCATAACATGACAAAATGTTTACCGAAAGATGAAAGTATTCATTGTTATAAAGTTGACGTAGTTCTAGCCATTAGCCAACGGTTATTAGAGCCTTTGTATCAGTGTTTCAAAAAGATTATTGATTGTAAGAGAACTTAACTTGTATTGTAAATGATATGAATTTAGGGACATTTCCGGACGTACCACAAAATTCTTATGTATTTACATATATAACACTTAAGCTCTACTTTTTACATTAATATCACGTAAATCTTTTATATCACATTAAAAATACTACTATTTTAACTTTTAAAAAGGGAAATGCACATTTTCATGCATAGGTGAGGTGTCATATATTTAAAAATTAAAGTTTAGGTGTTACATATGTAAATACAAAGGAATTAAGTGTTATGTATGTAAATCTTCCTTTGTATTTTTATAGCTTGAAGCCAGTGTCATCAGATGTGTGGCAAGCATAACCAAAATATTCCTATTTAATGTGCATTAGTAAATTTTCTTTAAGACATATAGGAGTAAGAAATTAAAATTTAATCATGACTGATCTTAAAGACAAGAAATTTATCTTGAATTCAGTATAATATATGAGTACATGATCATAAATTGTGTTGCAATTATTGCTGAAGAGATTCAATGATTTCGAAATTCTTCACCATTAAATTCTGGTCAGGATATACATACCCTTTTGTTGGGGGAAGATTTACATGCATGCCACTCAAATCTTTTTTATTTCCATATCTAAAACCTAAACTTCAATTTTTATGTATCTTACCTATATGCATGAACGGTTGTATTTCACCCTCTAGAAGATAAAATAGTATATTTTTTATGTGATATAAAAGATTTGGATCGTACAAATAAAAAAAACAAAAGAAATTTAAGTTTTTGATGTGAAAATAGACAAGAATTGGGTGGTATGTATGGATGCAAAGGCCCTCTTTTCATTTTATAACCAAGCAATCTAGTTTAGAGTGATTGCAGGGATATAGAAATAATAACTATCTTCAGATCTTGAAGAAATTTAGAAACAATAAGAAGCATCATTATTATTTACAAAATTAACGCCCAAATATACAGTTAGAAATTTGACAAAAGCATAAAATAGGAGTCGAAATTTTTGTTGTTGTAAATTTCTATATTTTTACAGGAATAACAAAATAGCAGAACAATCTACTTCCAAAGGCTATGCAATAACAAGAAGTGGCATTTACGCTTTACATATCGAAATCTTCTTTATTCACAAAAGTAACACTAAAGTGATGCTAAGAAAGTCTTTGTAAGAATGTTACCAATCTGATGCTAAGTTGGGATATAACTTAGCTAAACAACGCGTCCATTGACCTTCTCAGAGACGAAGTGTCTGTTAATCTCTATATGTTTGGTTCGATCATGGTCCATCAGAATCTTTGAAATATTGATGGTTGGTTGACAATCATTGAATATCTTAATAGTTCTTTGGTTCTCCATGTGAAGTTCCACCAGTTCACAAATTCCTAGGGCAAGTTTCTACACTGTTTATTGCCACCACAACTTGCATTTTACTTCTCCAAGTAACAAGGTTACCCCATACAAATGAATAGTAACCCGTGATAGCTCTTCTATCATTCCGTTGTCCTACCCAGCTAGCATCAATGTAGACTTCAATATCACGGTTCTCAATCTTCTTGAATAGCAATCCACATACTTGAATCATCTTTAGATGCCTTAGGATTCGAAACACCACTTCTAAATGATCTTCATTCGGACCGTTCATCCTGACTCACTATACTACAAAAAAAGAAATGATAGATCTTGTATCCGACAGATAAATAAGTTTCCCAAAAAGTATATGATACGCCCATTTTTCAACTGAGGTGTTATCCTCTTCTTTCGATGGTAGTCGATTGGGATCCATAGGAGTATCTGTCGGTTTGCATTCGAACATTCGAGTCTAATTTAATAAGTCAAGGATATATTTTCTCTGGGGTATGACAATGCCTCATTTGAATCTAGCCATTTTCATTCCCATAAAATATCTTAAAGTTCCAAGATCTTTGCTCTCAAACTCAGAAATCATTATTCTTTTGATTGTTTCAAATTCCCTTATGTCATTGCCTAAAAGAATAATATCATTTACATATACGATAAGGATGACCATCATACCTTCTTGATTTGATTTCACAAATAAAATATGATCAGCCTGACACTGATAATACCAATTAACAAGAATAGTCTTGGTGAATCTTTTAAACCATGCTCTGGGAGATTGTTTCAACCCATATAATAATTTCTTTATTAGTTACTTAATCCTAGAGGTATCTCCATATACGCTTCTTCCTCGAGATCCTCATTAAGAAATACATTTTAATGTCTACCTATAGTAAGGATCAATCCTAGTTGACAACTACTAACAGCAATACTCTTAACTAGGGGTGTCAATTTGGATCAGCTGGTTGGTTTCGAGTCTGATCCAAAAATAACCCAACTCGAATAGGGTCACAACCTGAACCTGACTCGAATAATGAACGGGTAAAAAATTAAGACCTGGTCCTGATCCGAACCAGAGCTTGACCCGCTAACTCAAACCTGACTCAAAATTGCAAAACTTATTTGGGTCATGTTTGGATTTTCAGGTTCAACCCGAACCCGATCCGAATAATAAACAGGTCGAATTCTTTGACCTAAACCCTACTCGAATCGTGTTGGTGTGTCGAGTCAATTTTTGACATCCCTACTCTTCACTGTGTTGAGTTTCACCACTGGTGCAAATGTCTCTTATTAGTCGATCTCATAAGACTGGTGCAAATGTCCTATACACCCATCTGTTTTGTATTTAATAGTGAATACCAATTGCACTCTACAATTCTTTTCCCAAGTGGCAGAGTTGTTATGGTACATGTACCAATCTTTTCAATGACAAACATCTCTTCTTGTGCAGCCTTTTTCCAAAGAGAAATAGATAAGACTTCTTGGGTTGAAATTGAGACCTGAACATTATCCAAGTTCTGAAAAAAAGATTTATAAAAGGATAAAACTTTTCATATGTGTCATAAATTTTTCTATCTAATATTTTGTGCATTCTTGTGCGCCTTCCTCTTGGTGTTCATGATGTGTTCACCCAATCTCTGTGTAAATACTAGTGGTGTAGAGTTGATTATGGTGATTTATGTCCTTAATTTTGCATAATATCTATTACATGGATATTTATTACATGTTCACTGTGTTTTTACTTTCTGGTGTACACGAGTTCTTGGCTCTTGGTGGGAGCTGTGGGCCACAAGTTGTGTTGTACCATCAACATTCTGAATACTTTCTGGAACTGTTGATTGAGTATATGAAGAGAACTCACTATGAGCACATGTTCAAATGTCGAGATGCACCAAAATTTACTATCCATTTTGGTGATCATATGGTAGATATAGAGATAACAGAGCATGAGTATCACGAGTACATTTGACTGAGTGAGCATAAATATCATTGCTCCCCTTGGATGACGATAAGGTGGATGCATCCTCAGTCACATCACTTGCCTCTCTACTTCCACTTCAATATTTCTAAGAGCTCATGATCCTCATCGTTAAAGACTACCCTGTCTCTCCCTCATTCTCCGCTGCCATCAGATTCACCTGATGGTCCCCTCTTCCACCCCTTTGGCCCCCATGATTACGACCACGACCTCTAGACTGTCCACGTCCACTTGTCTCTCTCCTTGGGTGGCTTTGGACAAGCATTGCTCAAGTGTCTCACTTCTCTACGGTTGTAGCACTTGTCGGTCTCCCCTCAACACCTGTCATACCTGAGCTCGAGGTATCCAAAGTTGATAGTGTACTTGGAAGTCCACTCGGCTCAGAGTGTGACATCATAGGACTCTCCTCCTATATCTTCGTGACAATGGTCTCATCTAATGAAGGAATTATTGCCTGGGCTAAGAGGACCAATATCCTCTGATCAAAGGCCGGTTTTAGATGAGTCAGAAACTGCATAGTCCACATCAGTGCAAAAATCATCCCCTTCTTACACCTCAGATCACCATAGCTTGACATAGGTGAGAAGTAATCAAGATATTGCAACAGCCGCCCCAGCTCTATGTAGTACACCTGAATCGATTTATCACTCTGTACCACTACCTCTATGCAACTAGCTCATTGTATGAACCCGACTAAGACCTTCAGAACTTCAGGAACGATCTTCCCCAGAAGATCCAATCCTTGATCTCTCGCACTATCTCCGTCTCCTAACATCTTCAATCACAAGGATAAGTCTAAAGCACACAAAACACACACGACTTCCTGCAAGTTCATGCGATCAGCTTTGCCTTCGAGAGGAAATTTACAACCCCAAAAGAAATGATAAAGAAGATTGTGGAGCTTCATTCAAACCAGTGTTAGCCTTCCGAGGGACGAGCGAAAGCATTTGAAGTGGACGCGAGAGACAATAATCAGAAGGATTCACGCGAAATCAGGGCAACATCTTTGTTTTACATGGATCTAGAACCGCGGAATCGAGCATAGGAATTGAGAGCGTATTCGAGCGACAGTACTTGAAAGGAATAGTGTGATATCCGTGCAGCTGGAACGAACGAAAGCAGCTTGGATAGAGGGAAGGAATTCAGAGTAAACTTGAGCATGCAACAATTTTGAGATTGGGGATTTCTCCCCTCAATGTGTGCTCATACCGCTACCATCGGGTATAGAAGACTAAGATTGAGATATCGATCCGAAAGATGTTAGAGGCCGAGATCATACAACCTAGTGTGAATCCCTTCTCTAGCCCTGTCTTGCTATTTAAGAAGGATGAGAGTTGATGTTTCTATGTGGATTATTGAGCAGTGAATAAAAAAAGTAGTACTTGGCAAATATTTCATCTCGACGACTGATAAGCTACTTGACAAGTTGTTTGGGCAGCAGTATCCTTTCGAATTGACTTGAAGTTAGGGTACCAATAGATCTACGTATGACCATAAGATGCGCACAATACACTATTTCGAACTCATGATGGTCACTATGAATTTGTGATTAAATAGAAAAGGTTGTTAGATAAGGATGCCACATCAGAATCAAACAACTTGATTCAACAGTCATTTCTTTTTTTCACCTTGAGGTCAAGGTGATTTTCTTAGAATGGATTATTGTTACGTCAGTGCCTAAGAACAATCTAATAGTTTATTAGTTATTATTGTGGGTTTAAAATAGGGCTTCCTATGCTTAAGTTTAGGGTATGCTTGAGATTGTGGTCTTGAATTTTAGGTTTAGGATTGTTAGAGATAACCTTCCTCTTGAATTATAAGTGTTAGGAGAGATCGCCTACCTCTCGCACTGTAGGTGTTTATATTTATGTAGAGTTGTGTTGTTGTATTACTAAAGAAAATTATTTTGTTTACCCAAATTTCTGTAGAAAACTTGGTTCCAAATCATATCATATATTTACTATTTGAAGTGGGGCAACCTATTTTGCATCAAGCCTTAAGATAAATAGTATTTTGTTATGGGCCAATTGAATAAGGGGTTCAAAGATATGCTTGCAATTGGCTAACCATTAATTTTGGTGGACAAGGAGAGATGGAAACCTGGATTTATTTTGCCATGCAACCTTATAAGTTTCCTTCTTATGTTCCCTCCTGTAGCCTTGTTTTGCCTTTTTTGTTTCATCTGAGAGTTGCTTTGTAGTATGTGTAGCTTGATATTTGTCTATTGTATGATGCAACCGAATGTGTTTGGGTTAGTTCCTAGTAGCTGACCTAATGTGGTTTGGTTAAGCCTGAAGTAGTTCAATGGTATGTTGTTTCACAACATGGAGATGAATTCAAAATAACGAAAACATACTGAGCTTTCTTTTTCATCGCCCAAAGTTAAACGTACAGAAACATGTTTTCATATATCTGATTCTTTTTTGGTGCATTCCGGATTGTTTTCTAATTAAATCTCTACTTTTTTATACTTAAAGAAGCTGTAATATTTTTGATTTATTCGTTTTGCACTAGTGCTAATTTGCTGCCTTTTAATCATTTAGGTGTAAATATGCAGTAGCTTATGTACTGTACATTTCCTTTTCTTTCTTTTAGAAGGGGGTTCTCTTTTTTTTAGCCTATTTGGTCAGAAAAAAGACAACAATAGCACGTCAGACTTTTTATGAGTAAAGTAGTGGATTAATGTTTAAAGATGATGAGAATAAGGAAAGATGGAAGCCATGTGAACTTCTTTTCTTGTGTCGAGGCTTTATGCATAGGCATGCCCAGGACTAGTAATGGACTAGTTTGCTTTAAATTAGGTTTAACTCTTAATCTCTAATGGTATGCTTTGAGATGTCATTGTCTATTCTGCTCGAATGCTTACACTGGGGTTATCAATTGAAAAGCTTATCTTATCTGCTATGGTTGACTTGCTTGTTTTAAGGAATGTCGCTGCCCACCACAAGTCATGAATGTATTGAGAAACAACCATTGAGAGCTTTAAGAACGTATTTTCGAAGAAAGAGCAAAATAATAAAAATTTTTACCATGCTCTAGGTTAATAAGAACTCAAAACTAAGTTCGTCTTAAGCAGATGCATAAAAGAAAAGCATTGTGGTAAAATAAAATATCTAATGGGATATGAACAAGTAAGAAAAATTTAGATTAATGTAAACAAATTTGATATTCACGAAGGTTAAAAAATGTTGAATAATTTGAATAGAAGCATTGAAAATCCTACATTTCATAGTAGTTGGGATACTCGTAGTCAAGATAATTATAGAGGAGAACTATGTTTTAAGTACAACAACAAAAACAAAAAACCTTTATCCCACTAAGTGGGATCAACTACATGAATCCTTTCTCTCAATTGCATCCTATTGAGTGTCATACTTTAATTTAATTCTAATAAATTAAGATCCTTTTTTACACAATATGCCCAAGTCTTTCTAGATCTTCATCTGCTTTCTTAACATAAGACGAATCTAAAACATCTACTCTCCTAATCGGATCATCAACTGGTTGATGTTTGATGTGACCAAACCATCTAGAATGACTCTTTCTTATTTTGTCCGCCACTCCACCACTAGAGCTGCACCAACCCTATCACGGATATATTCATTTCACATTTTGTCTCTAAGTGTAAAGCCAACCATCCACCTAAGCATTCTCGTCTCAGTAACACTTAACTTAGTTTTATGCTTCTCTTGGCCGTCATTCAGTGACATAGAGCATTGCAGGTCTCACCACCATCTTATAAAATTTTCCTTTCAATCTAAGCGGTACTTTTCTATCACACAATAGGCCCGAAGCATTCCTCCACTTCAACCAACCAACTTGAATTCTACTAATAACATCCCCATCTATATCACCATCACTTTGAACAATAGACCCGAGATATTTAAAGCATTCACACCTTTTAATATTTTGATCACCCCATAGTTACAACTCAGTCACTAGAGCTACTACTACTAAAATTACATTTCATGTAGTCAGTTTTAGTTCTACTCAAACAAAGGCCTTTAAACTCCAATGTAGACCTCCATAATTCAAGTTTTTCTTGGGCATTCTCTCTAGTCTAATCCACGAGAAGGATATCATCAGCGAAAAACATACACCAAGGTACATCCTCCTGTAAATGTAGAGTAAGAGCATCCATAACTAAATTAAAAAGATATAGGCTTAAAACCAACCCCTGATATAATCCAACTGAAATGGGAAAATATTTGGTCAATCCTCATCTTGTTTAAACACAAGTAGCAACTCTAGTATACATATCTTTAA
>NW_018165208.1:65265-90368 GCF_001263595.1 Phalaenopsis equestris
ATTAAGGCTTTGTTGTTGTTGTTGTTGTTGGTGTATGCTATAAATTTAACACATAGGGAAATTTCAAACATATACACACTTTTATGCATCTAACACACACCTTATTCTATTCCACATGTAATATTTTCTTCATTTCTATAGGTTGTAAAAATTCATTTTAGGAGTGGCTAAAAATCATTGCCTCTCTATTATATAGTTATGTTTCTATGTTTTAATACTTTTGATAGTAGACAAGCCTTTTTTATTCAATTTAGTAGGAGTGGGTATGTCATTTTTTTTTTTTTTCCTAGTTATATTAATGGTACTAAATTGTTATGATGATGCTTAATTTGATTGCTTGGAGACATCAATCACCATCTCATTTGACTAAAATGGGATTTAGATTTATTGAGGTTGATATTTTTCTTCTTTGAAGCTCGGTATAGTATGAATTTGTTATTTCATCTTTAAAAAAAGAATAATCTAAGTACTAAGGAAGATACTGGAGTTGACTGTTCTATAGTTTTTTGGAAACTTTTTTATCATATCCGTTGACACTATATAGTTAATGGTTTATTACATCACCTCATTAATTGAAAAATGCTTTTGTTCTTTTATTCTTATTTTATGATTTTGTTTACTTGATTTTCATTTTGTTGTACATTCTTGAAAGGGCTGACTATAACAAATAAATAATCAAATTAGTTTATGTTTGCCACAAGGTTTGAGTGTTTTCCTATTCTGCGTGGCTGTTCTTGTTCGCATAAAATGGCTGAATGATCTGTTGCTTTAATTTTGAGAAATCTTAACTAATCTTTATCGTATTTTAGATTCCTAAACTTTCTAGTTTTTTTTTTTAAAGCTTTCTTATTTCATTTATTTATTTAACTTCAAGCGTGATGCTTTGTAAGTTGTAGTACTTTTTGATTTTATATTTGTATCCATTTAACGATTTCTTCTTCTATTTTATGCAGGTGATTGTCATCTTTAGTGAAGATTTGCACCGGAAATAGACTATCAACCAATTTAATATTTCTGCTGGAGAAAATTTTGATTTTGATCGAAGATTTGCACCGGAAATAGACTATCAACCAATTTTAATATTTCTGTTGGAGAAAATTTTGATTTTGATCTTTTTTTCTGGAGTTCCATGGTAAATAATACTTATTTCTTCTTGGTACTGATTGTTGCCAAGCTTTATATAGAAGCCCATTTTTTTAATGGGGCTAAAAGCTGCCTACGTTGTGCTAGCAGTTTCCATTATATATTAACAAAACAAATTTCTAGAATTTGCAAAAAGAATTTTCCCCGAGTATATGTATTGTTCTTTCTGTTCAGGCAGCCAACAAAAGCTTTCAACCTAACGTCATCAAACAACTTTCCAAGGAACTAAAGAATCTCAATGATTCTCCGCCTGAAGGCATTACTGTCGTTGTGAATGATGATGATTTCTCTACCATATTTGCTGATATAAAGGGTCCTGGTTGGTGAAACATTAAATTAATTGATGATTTTGCTTTTTATATTAAGCGGAGCGGCATGATACAAGTCCTTACTGTAACATTTTGAATGTTGCAGCTGGAACTCCATATGAGAATGGGATATTCCGCATGAAGCTGCTATTGTCTAATGACTTCCCTCAATCCCCTCCCAAAGGTTTAATCATCTGAATGAATGAATTGTTCTGCTGAATTTCCATGCACTTCACCCTTAATTCTCTACTCTTTTCTTCACAGGCTACTTCATAACAAAAATATTCCATCCAAATATTGCAACAAATGGTGAGATTTGTGTCAACACGCTGAAGAAGGATTGGAATCCAAGCCTTGGATTACGCCATGTTTTCACTGTAAGATCATTCTACTTTAAAGGATAAATTATTACATACGGAGCACGTATGCAGCACTGCGTGCGTACTTAGGTAATATGCCGCCATTTGTGCTGTATCGAGCCCATCTCCTGCGGAGATTGTTGAAGTGGAGGAAACGTGGAGGTTATCGGGAGAGTAATTGGGGAGTTATTGAAGCATTAATTTTAATAACGTCGCAATAACTTCTCAATAACCTCCCAATAACTTTCGTTATTACACTCTGAAGCATTAATTCTGATAACGACGCAATAACTTCTCAATAACCTATCAATAAACCTCTGCAATAATCTCATAATAACATCCCACCCCCCCCCCCCCCCCCCCCTTGCATAACCCCCGCAATAAAATAACCTCATAATAACACCCCAATAACCCCTCAATAATTTTTGCGGTTTCACCTCAATAACCTCGCAATAAGCTCCACGTGGCGGCATATTATTGGAAGTCTGCAAGCAAAGTTGCATACGTGCTCTGTATGAAATTTTCTCACTTTAAAGGCTGGCTTCTACGTGCAAGTAAAACAAAACGTTTTTTAAATATATTATGACCTGAAAATGGTTGATGACAGGTAATCAGATGCTTGTTAATAGAGCCATTCCCTGAATCTGCGCTGAACGAACAGGCTGGTAAGATGCTGCTTGAAGACTACGATGAATATGCTAGGCTTGCCAGGTATATTATTCATGATTACTTCTGAATTTTTAAGAACAGAGGTAAAAAACAACTAATATTTTCGAGTTACAGATTATACACTGGCATTCATGCTCTTAAGGCGAAACCAAAACCAAAGACAGGAGCAATTTGTGAATCTACTAGTGCTCTGAATGTGGATCAAACAAATACAGTTCATGGTGATAAAGCATCATTTCCGCCCACACCTCTTAATAATGCTCCCTTACCCTCCAAGATATTAGGAATGGCTTCCCAGGACCAAAATGTGATTCCTCCTGCTCCGGCAGCAAAGCCTGTGGAAGCTCCAGTAGCTCAGAAGAAGGAAGCAGCAGCGGCAATGGTGAAAGTCCAGGCTGATAAGAAGAAGATGGATGCCAGGAAGAAGAGTCTTAAGAGACTGTAAGGGGGGAGGGGGAGGTCAGGATCTAGGCACTTAGATTCTCTGTTTTGGAAGGGGGAGGTCAGGATCTAGGCACTTAGATTCTCTGTTCTGGAACAGTATTGGCAGGATTAAAAGAGTGATTTTAAGGATGATGGTGTTATTAGTTGTCCTTTATGGATGAAATGTGATATTATCTTCTTATTCTCTGTTCTGGATTAGTATTAGCAGGATTAAGAGAGGGATTTTTAGGATAATTGTGTCACTTGTCCTGTGATATTATTTTCTTATTATTTGTTCTCTGATCAATGATAAATTCACTGGTTAATATTGCAGTTTTTAAAACAAATTCATTGCTGGGTGTTGTATTGTCTCCTGTTTATGAGTACATTCAGTAAAGTTCATTTTTAAACAAATTATCTTTAAAAAAAAAACTAATAGCCAGGAAAATGAAATAATTACAAAATAATCCATAATAAAACAGGCACTTAGTGATTGAAACAAAACATAAAATATGATGATTATGTTATTCAATCAATAAAATTGAATTCAAATAGTCCTATTGATATCAATGTTGTAGGGGTATTTTGGTCATTTTGTGATTTTGGGCTAGAATGGGCAAGTAAGTCGTGAAGTCATGCCAAACCAGTAGGAGCCATATAAGGATTCATTTTGGATGCTTAATATGCTAGTTCTAACCCTCTTAGCTAAAGATTAGGGGTATAGGTTCATTCATATGAGCTTTCCAAAAGAAATCATGGGACCAAATCAAGCGGTCTTAGAGTTTGGGGTATGCAAGAAAGTTTAGTGTGTGCAAGACATTTCAACTCTCACCAGACCACCCAAGGTTAGTCCTAAGGTCTGACCATCCTATGGGAGACTCCCCTTGAGTTCCCCCATATTGACCCTACCTACTAAGTACTAAAGGTTATGACCAATATGTGGAACTTCAAGTTAAGCAGAGAAGAATTTGAAATTTTTAATGGTGAAGGTTCATTTTCTAGTCTTTTAAGAATAGTCAACAAGAAAATCCTATGACTAGACCCTAAGCTACTAAAGAGGAAAAACTAGACCTCAACCAAAAATGAGGTCGACACATATAAATAGATAAGCTAATGACTCTGAGTGTTAAAAATAATGAGGAAAAACAATAATTAACATGTAAATTAAATTTTCTAAGAATATATGGGAAGAAAGATGGAGAGCTCAAGGCAAACTTGAGGAAATTGGTTATAAGGCAACCCTATAAATCTTGGTGAGAAAATTATATGTTAAATTAGGGAGAATATATTGTTATAAGATTATTATGTGATACATTGATATACAACTATATTTAAAAATTTTGACATATTATTGAATACATACATATGTTATAGAAAAGCAAACTTGAGTAGTCATTATTGATTTTACTATTTATACAACATTATTAGACATATTTATGATCTGCCTAAAGTTACACTCATATAAATAGTAGATGCATATGAGAACTAAATTTTAATAGGTAAAATGATCGAAAGAATATCACAAAAAAGATATGTATATTATTATGCTAAAGAGCTGTACATATAAAGATAACAGAGAAATTAATAGAATTCTTGACTTTTGATATTGAGATTGAAACAAACCTTTTGGAATCATGGGGGCTATTGATAATTGATGTGTTGGAAGATAATTAATACTTATTAGTAGTTGTGTAGCCAGCGGGTTGGGTCATGATCCAATAAAATGAATTAAGTTAAAATCTATGCAAATATAAGTAACATATCTTAGACAACAATTAATGAGTGCGAATAAGCAAGGATATTCATATGACTATGCGAAAAATTACATGAAATGTGTGTTGGTTATAGTTTGTTATTGTTTACTACTTTTATTATTTGTTATACATATTTCATGTAATCAAATCATTATGTTTTTGTACTATTATTTCTCATAGCATTTATGATTGAGCATGCATGTTTTTTTCATTTATAAAATCTTATGTAATTGAGAGGATTTAACAATGGTTGTTGTGCAAAGCTTTAAGATTCTTCAAAACACTTCTAATATTCATAGTAGGTCTCCTTGCAAAGCTTTAAGATTCTTCAAAACACTTCTAATATCCATAGTAGGTCTCCTATCAAATCTGAGTACATTTACAATATTAATAGTTGTCATGTAATGATGGCCCAACTATCAATAAGAAACCTCTCAATTGCCTCATCACAATTGTCTGGACCACTATCACCGTCTGACTAACATCATCAAACCACTATCAACTAATTGTCACCACTCTACTATTATAATATGATTGTTATCAATTTTTTGTCATCATCAAATTATGACCACTCAAACTTCATCGTCAAATTTTCAAGTCTTGACTATAAAAACCCAATTATGGCCACCCAATTAATATCTTCAATATATGATTGCCCAATCAATGTCTGCATATAGTTTTTTACCATTAATTCTCATTTATGGTCACTTGATTATCACCACTTAAAGATCATGTCATCTTCATCTCCCAACTATTATCAATTATTCACAATTATTAAGCACCATCACTTAATCATAGCTTTCAAACCACTGTAATCCTAGTATGGCTTCCTAATCACCATTGATTGATTATATCTTTTATGGCCATAATCACAATATTATGGTCTTCCAAATATTATTACTCGATTGTAATCTTTTGTTCGAGTTATGATTTTCCAACCACCATTACCCTTATGATTTCATGACCATCATTACATGATTGTGATCTCTTAACCATCATCATACATACTGGCTCCCAACAAGTGTTCAACCATGATCTATCGACCATCATTGTCTAATTATAGTCATCTAATTAGGGATGTTGAATCAGATTTATGGTTGGGTTTTGGTTTGACCCAAAATTGACCCAACTTGAAATTGCTCTGCCCAAGCTCGACCCAAATAATAAATTGTTAAAAAATTTCAACATGAACTCGACCAGTATAACCTATTTAAAATAAGTTATAACAACTATTTAGGTCTATTTCGTGTCAAATTCAGGCCAATTTTGAATTAATGAGTCGATATCGGGTCGTTTTCTGGTTAGTGGGTAATTTTGAGTTAGAGAATCAATCAAAAGTTGAGTTCAGCCCACTACTCGGCCCAAATAATTAAACTAGCTAGGATTCTTAGCCCGAACAGCACCCAAAAATCATTAAGTTCAACTCAAACTCAAATTTTCGAGTTAAGTTTAGGTCGAGCTGACATGTTGGGTCATTTTTTGACACTTCTAAGTGTAATCGTTTTTTTAATCAAACTATAGTCTCTCAATCACTATCATCAAAATATATTAATATTCACCAACTTTATATTCCCCACTAAGAGTAAAACATAATGTCGACCTATGTTGTCATCTCCGATAAGGTTGATGGCACCATCAATGTATGCAAGCAATTATAAAGATAGTCCATGCCATTATCATTAACATTGAAGCTCACTAATTTTGTCACTGCTGTTGCCGGTTACCTTGATAAATTCCATTATTAGTAAGACCACTTTACACTATAATTGAAATATCACGTCTAATTGAACTAAGCATGTATGGGGCTCTATTTACTCATTTATGCCCTCATCTAATTAGAGCCCAACCCTCAGGATTAAAAATGTTCTAGCGAAGCCCGTACTCGCTTGGTGTAAACACTTATCGAACTTGATGAACACAACTTTTCAAAAGAGAATAATTAACATGTTAGTTCACGTCAATTGAAATTCTTATGAAAAAATTGTATGCTGAAATCAATTGAAATTCTAAAATTTCAATCTTTAGATGTTGAAATATTCATTATTGAAATCTAGATTTTGTGTGTGTTCAGTCGAGCTACTTCCTTTCTCTATTCTCAATATTGTTCAAAATATTACTCTATTAAAAACTTCATAAAATGCATTTTGGAGTGGCTCAATCTTCATTCTTGCATCAAATCTTCATAAACTTTGCAATTGAAGTAAGGTTGATAAACATTTATATTATAGTTGAATGAATTATTTTCTAAGAAAATTTTGAGTTTTTTTTTGTAAATATATTGTAAATGCAATCTCATTTTGTATGGAGTTGAACTATACAATTGTGTGGCCCTTTCATAGAAGGTTATTTCTATGATTTGAATTCATGGTTTTTAAGTTGGAGTTTACTCATTTGATTGTTTAATGCCAAAAAATAAATTTAAAAAAAAAAGGACTATATATGGTTTTATTTATCATTTGGTTAAATCTAAGCATTGTGTCTTGAATGAAAGTAAATAATAAAAGTTCAAATATTAGATATGTAAATATATAAGAATTGTGTGGTGTTTAGGTAAATCCCATTTAAATTATTATTCATGAAAATAATTTTTATTTAAAGGCCAAATTTAAAATTTTAAATATTACACCAAATTAGTAGTTATAATAATTAGGGTCATGTTTGGAATCAATTTATATTTTCTACTTTTTATTTTAGAAAACAAAAAATAGAAAACAAATAAAAAAATAAAGTTTATTTATTCATTTTTTAAAATTTATTTTCAAAACACGTAAACCTTATTTTAAAACATAAAAAACACAAAAATTGTATTTTGTTATTTTAAAAACATGTCTTTCAGAGCATTATCTGTGTGAGGCTTCGCTTCCCACCGCGACTCCATTGCTCACTGTCGGCCACCTCTTGTTGCCCGCTGCCGCTAGCACGACGCCGCCACCCGTTACTGCCCGAGGTTCGCCGTCCCAACTGCCGGTCGACATCTGCTAAAAGCTGTCGCCGGTCCCCGCCAACTCCAAATGCCGCCCCGCTCACCCAGAGTTAATGCTTCTTACTAATTGTTGCGATAATAAATATTAGAGTACACATGAACTCAATCGTTCTATAAAAAAAATCTTTTTTAAAAAAAATAAAAAACAAGCTATCGAATATATTTTATATTTTAAAAAAAATATAAATCATAACACTATTAACTATATTTTCTAAAAATAAAAAAATAAAAAAAATGCGACTTCGTTCTTTCCTTTCATTCTATAAATAGTTCTTACTCCTCTGTTTATCGACTTATCTTAATCAAAGGGTTGAAAGAGAAATTCTTTACCGAACGAAGACTTTGAGAAGTGGTGAAAAAAATATCGGAGAGAGATGGGCGGATCTCGGATCTGGCTGGCAGCGCTAACCCTGGCTTTCTTCGCTGCTGCTTCCGTCGCCGATGATGACGTTGTCGTTCTAACGGAGGTCAACTTCGAGACCGAGGTGGGCAAGGATCGCGGCGCCCTCGTGGAGTTCTACGCTCCATGGTTCGTTCTTTTTTATCTTCTCCTACGCATCGATTACATAGTTTGTGCCTCTGTGTTTATGGGCTGACGTAACTTGTATTCGATCTGGTAGATACTAGGATGTTTGCCGGCAGTTTAATTTAGTTCTTTACTGATGATGCTGGATTTATCATTGGCATGAGAGAGTTCTTATGACATGGATCTGTCAGTATTTAGGGGAGCCTCAATAATTTTTTTTGGTGGCGTTGGAGAAACTTAACCATTTAGGATTCCGCATGCGTTAATCTTGAATTGAGCTTGGCTAAGTAATTAATATATAATTATGGCAGCTTGATGAAAGCTTTCTGACTAATTTCAAATAATTTATTGTATACTTGGGTGGTAACCTGTTTTCTTTTCCACTGTGGTTATTGTAGTTTGGATTTGTGCTGTGAGCAATCCGATGTTATATTTAGTTGATCTGTTCTCTGCTTAAGATCCGCTTGATGTTTCATGGCTCTATCTTGACCTGATTTATTCTTAGTTATAGGGTGGCTTGATCTAATCTCAATTGAGCAAGACCAGTCTTTTTTTAATCTTGCTTATTCGAGCAAAACCAGACTTCTTAATATTTTTATCATAGCCAAAATTAGTTTCTTTTTTTTAGTGATTTTTTTTCTTAAAAGTGAAATTCTTGGCTCTAGGTTGGATTGCATTTGATATGTGAAGGGTTTGAAATGAGGGTACTAACATTTGTTAGAAAGGATACTGGAAGCAAAATTTCTTCTTGTAAGATGACTAATGGGGCAGTTAAGTATGATAAGATCAAATATCTTACAAGAATTTGCACTGGAATAACATATTGACAGTGTGTACTTGATTTTTGTGTTTTGGAATATCAACAACATCATTATGAAGAAATAGTTGCTTCTTTTTCATCTGATATGTTGTAGTTGTACTGCAATTTTTTCTTTGGACGGTGGATTTTTAAACCTAAATACAAAAGTATGTCTTCTATTTTTGTGTGTTATGATATTCTTAAAGTAATGCCAATTGCTCGCTCCTTGTATTCGTAGCTAACGCTTGAAGCTCATTGTAATATGTAGATATGGCACAGGAAAATTCTTGGATTTCTTTCTTCAATTTTCTCCTGCTGATTATTTACTTTTCACATAATCATTGCAATGTTTTGCAGGTGTGGGCACTGTAAGAAGCTTGCTCCTGAGTATGAGAAACTTGGTTCTAGTTTTAAAAAAGCTAAATCTGTGTTGATTGCAAAGGTTGGTATTGTTTTTTACTATCACAAATGACATACATTTTCTTATTGTAACAAAAAACTTCTAGCAAGGATATGAATTTCTAACATGTTCCTTTTTCTTATTAGGTATCTAAATGCCTGTCAATTATTCTAACTTTATTTGATTTTGATGTCTTTAGTGTAAATTCTATGATACTGATCTTTTTTGAGAGTAGATGCTCTTCTGCCAGCATTTCATTTTCTTAGTCCCTAGATAGAAAGTTGTTGATATTGATCCTGATTGATTAGTTATTTTGACTACTTTTTATGTTCTGGTCAATCAAGGTTGACTGTGACGACCAGAAAAGCTTGTGCAGCAAATATGGAGTTCAAGGTTACCCAACCCTTCAATGGTTTCCCAAAGGCTCTTTGGAGCCCAAAAAGTCAGTGTTATGCCATGTGTTTTGTTTACATATCTACTACTTTCATATTTCAACTTAGATAAATTTTTGAATCCTTTCCTTATCATATCCGTCTTGTTGTTTTTGGAAGTTTCAAAACTAGCATCATTTTTTGTATTTGAAGGTATGAAGGTCCAAGGACAGCAGAAGCTCTTGTTGAATTTGTTAACAATGAAGGAGGTACACAATTTTGTAACATTGAATTTAGAAAGTGGTTTTGAGAATATAACATTTTAGTAATTTTAAGGATTTTGCATTTTATCTTTTCTCAATGAAAATATATGAAAATAAGTATGTTGATTAGGATGATCTCACTGAACAAAAATATGTTCTCAGGATTTTCTAATAAAGCAACTATTTTCAGTTGGAATGGTTTTTGTGTCTTCCTATGCATGATTTATTAAATGATAGGCTGATTCCCTTTTAACTCTTTAAATTTAATAAGAGAAAACAACTTTTGAGAAACCATACTGATCCAAAATTTGTTGACGATATGCGTGTGTTCCACCTAATCATTTTTTGAGATTTTAAATGGACAAGCAAAGGGTAATAGTTGTAAGGCTTCTAATCATGCAACTTAAGCTTCAAAGAAGGATATGATGGTTGACAAAATTCAGCCTCCATGCATATATGGGTTCATTGAGGAGGATTGAATGAGATGAGGTGAGGTTTAAATTTGGACTAAAGAAAAATCGAGAACTCATAAGAGGATAATATCCATGTATTCGGGATTTGTAAGATCTTATCAACCTATTTTCGTAGTTCGTCTACATGTCACCTCATTTGTGGGTATCTATGTATTTGGAATGTTATTTCATTTCATCTGATAGTTTTTCAATCTGAAATATTTGAGGAAACTATATTTATTTCAATGAGTTTATCCCTCTGATTAATTATCATGAACATTTGAACACATTATGTTCATTATTTTAAAATCAATTCTATAAATCATTGTTGTAGTTTCATATGCCAACAAAAAATCCTACCCATGGATTTAGCTGTAGTTTTGCTACACCCAAAAGGTTTAATATTGGTGGAGGACTATTGAAATAAGATGGGATATGAGATAGGCTAGTTTCAATAACTTGAATCATGGGTTATTCCTAGTTTAAGTCTATTTTTGTTTACAAAGACCTCTAAGCATTAGAAACTTTTAATTTTTTTGAGCAGTACGATGTTATAATTTTGCAAATATGATGTCAATTTCTTCTTGAAGAATTTTATTGCTTCATTTTCCCTTATATATAAAGATAGATTAGTTCACACTTTGGGTGGAAGCTTTGTTTTTTGTTTGGGGGGGGGGAAGGTGTGGTGACACAGGTTTATTGTTAATCTATCTTAGTTCACACTTTGGGTGGAAGCTTTGTTTTTTGTTAATTCTATAAATGAAATAGACCGTTTATTTATTTATTGGGTGTTCTATCAACTTAGTAGCTTTATTATTTTTTTATAGTTATCACATGAAGAATGCAAGATAATATATCAAATGCCATGTTTATAAACCTCAATTTTTTTTTTGTTATAAGTAATCATTTTATTTTAAGAACTCTCTCTCAGTTATTACACCGATGTCTAAGAATAATTTGATCTTTTATTAGTTATTATTGCGAGGTGTGAATAGGGCTTATTATACTTATGGATAGGGTATATATGAGATTGTTGTCTTGAGTCTGGGGTTTGGAAAGATCGCCTGCCTCTCGAATTGTAAGTGTTTATCTTGATGTATTAGAGTTATGTTGTTCTGTGTTAGTGAAGAAAAGTATTTTGTTTGCCCTAATTTCTATGAAAAAATTGGCTCTGACTCGTATTAAATTGATATCAAAGCAACAATTCTTCTTCACCATTGAGGAGTTCTCCCTAACTACGTTGCGTTGCCTTCAAACTAAACATACTGATATAAATCGCGATCTGAGCTAGCTGGAAAGCGAAGGGATTGTAATACAATCCTGATTGATGGTAACCCTCACTCAACAGTCGTAAATCAAACTAGCATGGAAGCAACATTGGAATCGCTACATACGGGGGATGCATGACTGAAGCCGATTCGACATACAGTCGCAATCGGTAAGAGGGTTTGCAATGTACAAAACAATGCTCAATCCGATCAATCTAGGCACAAGCAACTGGATTGTGACTTTCAGTGACCTAATGTCATGATACAGCTTCTATTCAAGCTAGCTGAGATGCCAGCGAAGGGATCGTGGCCTAAAAGATTTATGCCTTTGTGATCGAAAATTTTCTTGGGATTAATGGAAGCCAAAAAAATTAAGGAACATGTGAGCCAAATCAGATTTGAAATAGATAAGTGTTTCTTAGCTATGGAGGGGCGTTTCTTAACCATGATGAGGCAGTTCGAGAGGACATTTACAACCCTAGAAGAAATGATGAAGAAGATTGTGTAGTTTCATGCAAACCCGCATCTGCCTTCTGCGGGATCGAATGACGGTGTTTGAAGCAGATGCGAGCAGCAACAATCAGAAAGATTCAGGCGACATCACGACAAAATAGTTGTTTTAGGTGGATATGGAGCCGCTGGATCGAGCGTAGGAATTGAGAGCGGACTCGAGCAACAGTACTTAGAAGAATTAGTGTGATATCCGGGCAGTTGGAATGAACGAACGCTGCTGGGATTGGGGGAAGGAATTGGGAGAGGACTCGAGCATGTAACAATTCTGAGATCGAGGGTTTCTCCCCTCAGTGTGTGCCCATACCACCAGATATAGAATACTAAGATTGATATATCGATCCGAAAGATGTTAGAGGCCAAGATCATACAACCCAATGTAAATCCCATCTCTAGCCCAGTCTTGCTATTTAAGAAGGTGGTAGTTGATGTTTCTTTGTGGATTATCGAGTAGTGAATAAAGAAATAATACCCAACAAAATTTTTATATCCATGATTGATGAGCTACTTGACAAGTTGTTTGGGCAACAGTATTCTTCTAGATTGACTTAAGTTAGGCTACCAATTGATTCAAGTACGCCTGTAAGATGTGCACAATACAACATTTCAAACTCATGAGGGTCACTACGAATTTCTAATTAAATGGAAATTGATTGTTAGATAAGGATGCCACATGAGATTCAAACGACTTGATTCAACAATATTTTTTTTCACCTTCAGAACAAGGTGTTTCTTTTAGAAAGGAACATTGTTACGCCAGCGCCTAAGATGTGCGCGAGGCAGCATTTCAAACTCATGATGGTCACTATGAATTTCTGATTAAATGGAAAAGATTGTTAGATAAGGATGCCACATGGGAATCAAACAACTTGATTCAAAATTATTTTCTTTTTTTTATATCGTGAGGATAAGGTGTTTCTTTCAAAAAGGATTATTATTACGCTATCGCCTAAGAATAATTTAATATTTTATTACTTATTATTATGGGTTTAAAATAGGGCTTATTATGCATAAGGTTAGGGTGTGTATGAGATTGTGGTCTTGAATTTTAGGTTAAGGATTGGGAGAGATAGCCTACCTCTTGAATTGTAGATGTTGGGAGAGATCGCTTACCTCTCTCACTGTAGGTGTTTATCTTTATGTATTTTAGTTGTGTTGTCGTGTTAGTAAAGAAAAAATTTTGTTTGCCCAAATTTCTATAGAAAAATTGGCTCCGATTCGTATCATATATTTTCTATTTTCATGAGTAAATTTTTGCTTCTCAATCAATGATTTGCAAGTTTGTTAATGATTCCAGGGATAGACTTCTTGCGTTTAGTGACTTGATGATGATCCTTGATAATTTTAAACAACGAACTAGCACTGAAACATGAAGCCTCCAGTATGCAAATGGCATATGTTTTGGATGGCCAATGAGTTTTACAGTCTTGAGATAAAAGTGTCATGCGGTGTTCAACTTGTTCAGTAAATGAGGTGAAAATTCTTGTTCAAACTCGACTTATTTACTTGAAAAGTAAGTAGAGCATAAAAAATTGTCAAGTGGTTTGTTCGTGAAATTTGTTGTTTTAACATCCCAATTGGCAACTAAATTGTGGGGAGAGAGAAGTAGGGCAACCTATTTTGCATCAAGTCTTAAGATAAATAGTATTTTGTTTTGGGCCAATACTGTCCTTTTTATGAGTAATCAACTGAGTTTTAACAAATGGTCCGTTGAATAAGGGGTTCAAAGATATGCTTGCAATTGGTTAACTCTTAATCTCTAATGGTATGCTTTGAGATGCGTCGTCTATTCTGCTTGAGTGCTTACACTGGGGTTATCAATTGAAGAGCTCATCTTCGGTGCTATGGTGACTTGATTACTTTAAAGAATGTCGCCGGCCCACGCCAGACGTGAATGTATTGAGAGACTACTAATAAGAGCTTTATGAAGGTATTTTCGAATAAAGAGTAAAATAATAAAAAAATGTCCCATGCTCTAGGTTAATAAGAACTCAAATCTAATTTTGTTTTAAACAGATACGCAAATGGAAAGCTTTGTGGTCAAATAAAATATCTATTGAGGTATGGACAGGTAATTAGAGTAATGTAAACAAATTTAATAATCGTGAAGGTTAAAAAATGATGAATAAGTTGAATTGAAGCATTGAAAAGCCTACATTTCATAGTAGTTTGGATACTCATAGTGACCATAACTATAGAGGAGAACTATGTTTTAAGTAATACAACGAAATTGTTATTGGAGATGTTGATGTATAAAGGTTGAGGAGAATTAGATCAATTTTGAAGCATGTTTTTTTTTTTTTTTTGGATAAACTAAAAATAAAGGCTTCTTTTTAATAAAATTGCTGGTTGAATTGTCAAAACATCTTAATTTTCATGTAATTTAAATTGTTTTGATATGGCAAATAATCAAGTACAATTAAAATAAATTTAATAGACAGTGTGATGAGAGTGTTGTGTTAACACTTGAGCATATTGGGTTTAATAAGGATTTATGGTCAAGCATTGAAAGCCAAGAATATTCAAGGAATATAATTGTGGAGTAATCAAAGAATATTCAATTGTAAGGTCATGCCAAGGTTCAAATTCCATTAATGTAGGAAGTTTCCTTATATATGGTACCTGTAGATGAGGAAGTTTTTATTGCTAAAAGTTTTAAAGCAAATAAAGAGTTAGAACAATGAAAGTAATTTAGAATTTATGAGCTGTAGGATTAGCAGAACAAAATTTTTGACGCACCGTTTCCAATTTAGTGAACATGGGAATAATGATGTCGAATGATTTTTGACTAATAGTTTAGGGGCTATTTGAGATAACTTTTTTTTCAATGTTTTGATATGAAGTAAAATATTTGTCATATTGAAAACAAATCAAATTGTTTTTAAGAACAAAATAATATATAAAAATATGAGAAATACACTAGACAATCTTATTTTTAAAATATAAAAATATAAAAAAATAAAAAAAAAGATCCTAGATAGACCCTTTGATTCTTGAAGATTATGTATTAATGAATGTGGATACTATTTAGATTTAGGGGCACTTACATAAATACCACCCAATTCTCATGTATTTACACATCTAACACCTAATCTTAAATTTTTACATTTATACCACTCAAATCTTTCATATCACATAAAAAATATCACCATTTTTACTTTTAAAAGTGAAATACTCCTCATGTATGGGTAAAGGATGTTTCTAAATATTGAAGTTTAGGTGTTAGATATGTAAATACATGAGTGTTATAATTGAAATAATAATAATAGTAATAGTAACATTATAAATAAATAAATTAAGTAATAATTATTGAATAGGCGCATCTCTGTGTGTTCGTCTTTTGGAGTCAAGGAATGTATCCTTTCATTTCAAACAGAGCAAGAACAACTTGAGACAAAAAAAAGAAGGAATGAGCGTTGGGGAGAGTGTTTCGAACCTTGGGAGAGCTCATGCCCTAACCAATCGAAAGAAGAAACGTTGAGTGGCTCTATGGCACACGATGGAAGGCATTGTGGTTGTTGTGTGCATCTAGGGCAAGGAAGAGGTCGTTTGCATGTGCAGGGGGCTTCTACATAATGTTCTGTGTGAAAGGGTACTAGCTTTGGGTAAGAGAGGGGAGCCTGTGCCCTAGCCAAATGGCCTCAACTATGACGCATAAAGGAAGAAGCTTCATGCGCCTTTGTTTTGTTCGAAGAAGAAGAAAATGGAGAAGAGAAGGCTCGCATTGTATGGGAAAAGGGAAGAAGTGGCATGCGGGTTTGATTCACATTCGAGTAGAGCGATCAAACAAATAGTGGAAGAAAAGGGTAAATTAGGGTTTAATGCTATTTATATTTTTAATTATATTACTTGTTGCATTTAAAGAATTTATATGGATTTTGTTTTGTTTATCAAAATTGTAAAGTCAGAAGGAAGAATTAACAACAGTAAATGAGGGGTTAAACAGGATCCTAAAGGAATTGTTTACCTTGCAATAAGAGGAATTGAGCTAAATTTCAAGTAAGCTTCTAATTTATATTGATTAACACTTAATTCTACGATAATATTAATTTGGGGTTAGGAAGACTAGTAAGGACTTTGGGCTTGTTTTTTAGCATAAGGGAGAAGTGTTTCCGAGTCAACAAATCGAAGAATTTATTTTGGTAAAACTTAAATTAAGAGCTATTTTACTTTTAAATAAATTAATGTCAAATTTTGATTATAAGATAAAATATTTATCCTTGATGTTTAAATCTTAAATCATGTCAACTAATAATATTAATTTGCAGTGATAATTTAATTAAATAATACTACATAAATTAAGTGGTGGATTTAAATAGATATATATTAGTATCAAATTTTATAGAATGTTGTAATTAAATATTTTACTTATAAATAATGAAAAATCATTTATTTAATTTACCAATAATAATACTTTATAATAGATATGTATTTTATTGTATAAGAGATTTCAGAACTTAAAAGCAAACCAAAATCATTTGAAAGTAATGTAAGTATTTGTATTTTTAGACTATAGTAGTATTTGGTTTCTTCTAAATCTATTATTCTGTTAACTATTTAGATAGACTTTATACTGCAAGACTAAAATCAAAATTATTCATCCGCTCTTTAAGTTCGTTTGATCATATTGAATTGTATGCCATTGATATTTGTTTATGTTCATCAAATGCATAATTCGAGATATCATATTATTTGTTGAATGTTATGGAAGAAATAAGAATGAGATTTATTATTTTGATTGTTTGCATGTGCATGCATGACTATGATGAAGTCACCTCTTTATGAAATAACGGAGGAATGCTAAAATACTCATGCAAGTAATGGAAAAAAAATATTGATATCGAAGTATATTAACTGGTACAAATTTTTAGACAGTGCTCCTGTAACGATTGTATATAGAGTAAAAAAAACTTATTATTTAAATGATACAGTAGAACATAGTGAATGTTTAGAATTCTATTGAATGATTATATTAAACTGACATATTATTCTCTTTTCATTGTGTTATTGTAGTTTAGGAGTATGTGTATTCATATGTTATAATTAACTTATTATTGTTTTAAACTAACATTTTAGATTTAATTAAGTGTTAAAATATGAGCGATTGAAGAAGCATGTTAATAGAAGTCATAGACAATCTGATCTAATGTAATTTTATAACTGCTTTAATTTAATGTTTAGTGGCTATTTCATTTATCTTTTTTTTAAATCATTAAAAGTGAGGGAAATTTTGATTAATACTGTCCAACTGTCTGTACCCGCCTTGTTTAATTTCAAGCTCCGGGCCTAGTCGCGATAATAGGAATGAGTGGTATGTATGTGAATCTTTGTAAGATATAAATAGTAAATGATGGATTCCTCTTGGATTTTATTTGATGGGAGAATACTCTTATGGTCTTATAGGAAAATTATGATGTAGTGAAAAGTCCTTATATGTGCTTTTGATATTAGTGTTGGGCTAGGCATGGCAGTTGACATAAGTTAAGTTTACTAGAAATGAGAAGATTAAGATCAATGTACGGTAATTATAAAGAGTGTAAAGAATTCTATGTTAGATGATATAAATAAATAACACCTATGAAAGAGAAGCTTATAAAAAACATTAAGTGGTTTTCATGCATCTATTGGAAAGTTTAAAATTGACCGATAGAAGGAAAAGCTCAAATATAAATTGATTTAAAAGTCCTTTAAATTTTTTAATACTTCTCCCTTGTTTTCTATGTATGCATAGCCAAATTTTGGTCTCTTAGTATTCATTGTTATGATTTTGTGTTGCTTTTTTGTAAGTATCTCAGAATGGCATATAATATTTTGATGTCAATAAATCAGCAGTAATATTATATTAAGCATAATGAGGAGTGTTTACAATGATCGTCAATGCTCGTCATTTATTGTTGATTCCTATCTTTAATTGCTTTCAGGTCATTAATTGTATGTAATTTTTTTTTGTATTTTAACAATTTTTTTATATGTTATTTTTTTGTGCTTTATGGGAGCTTGCCAGCCTGTGCTTGGTTTGAACATTTAATTTGCTTATATGACTAAATTCAGCTTGTTTATCGGCTATAGGTGTAAATGGTTTTATTGTTGTGGTTAAGCTAGAGATTGTTTTGGCACTTGAGTGGCCTTAGAGGTGTAAATGAGTCCAGTGGAGCTCAAACCAAGGCTACCTTCAGTTTAGCTTGCTACTCAATGGCAAGCTCAAAGATAAGCTTGAGTTTGAGTTTAGCTTGCTGGATAAATTGTGAGCAACTTGTGAGCTTGATAAAAAAACGTGATGAAGTTCCACTAATGGTAGACCATTGGAGATGGAATTGATTGGGGCCCATTGGAGAAGATAATAGTGACATTGGGGAAGTCACCTCAAGAGTTTGCTAAAGCAGGCATCAACGGGACATGTGGCAAGAGCAAAGAAATAATGAAGGAGTTCGTTTGAGAAGATAATTAATACACTTATGACAGCTGGTAAGAAAGTCACGGTGTGTAGTCACTAGGAAAAAAAATATTGATGAGACTAGTGTTAGAAAAGGCATTGATGGACCAACTCTGGAGAAGGCATCGATGGGACCAATGTTGGGGGATGCACTGATACGTCCAACATTTTTATAAGGAGAAGTTTGTGAAATTTGTGGCTGTCTTTCGAACTGGTATTTGAATTGGCAGCAGGGAGAAAATTGGATTTAGTCATCTAGGGTTTCTAATCAAGTTACCTCATGAGATAACGAATCGAGCCTCATTAAATCCAAACTTGAGCTGATTTAATTTATGAGCTTGTGTTTATGGCTTGACAATCTCGACCCACGAGCATCTTTGCAAGTCATGTTTTAATCACCTCAATTCACACCCCCATATGACCTTCAACTTTGCTTTTGTTGATTGACGAGTCCTTTTATGTGACCAACCAATATTATTGCAATCCATTCATTCATTGTTCATGAATTTTAAATGTTCATCATTATAATTTAATTTTTGAAATTATTATTATTAACTGTTATTTTTTTGTGGTATTTTTTTCTTAATATTGTAGCCGTCAGCTCGGTTGAGGAAGATTGAGTGTTGATGTTAGGTTGACAATCAATTATAATACTCCCGTCATAAATCCAAATTTGAATTTCATTTGTGTTAAGGCATTCACTGAAACAGACACTCCACGATGTGGCCTGATTATAGTTAGAAGTATCCAAGTGTGGGTTAGGCCATCACTCTTAAGTGACACCATAAATTAAACCAATTGTGATGAAAATTAAGAGTGAGCTAGGACATCTTCAGATGACATTATACAAATTAAGCTCATTGTGGCGATAAGTAAGCAAGAGCTAAAAAGCTCTAAATTTAAGATTAGATTTGTCACATAAATTTTGGGAATTTTAGATGGGAAGATAACATTTGCTTGCGACTGTGATAAAGAGAAGAATAAATATTACTCATTTACTAGAAACTGCTAGCAAGAACAAGAAATCGAAGGATCTCTTATTTAAATTGCATTGGAATATAGTTTAAAAAAAATTAATTTTGGGAAGAGATGATGATTTTCTACCAGGTATTAAAAGAAGTATTGTAAATGATTTAAATTGCGTATAGGCTCTAGTGGATGAGCTATGAAAAAATATAACATAAGAAGCTATATTGACTTCATAGAATCAATGATCTTATTATAGCATCACATAATTTAAGATACAATAAGCATACTTGGTGTGTGATAAGATGATTAATTGTATTAAAAGGATTGTATAGAAGTTTTATAAGAGCTTTACAATTGGTTGTACAGTATTAAGAAAACTTAATGATAGAGGAGGTATAAAGGAAGCAAGAGAAATAAGTTCAAGTTGGCAAAAGTTGGTTGTGAATGAGGCTTATATCGACTATAGCAAGCCGTCAAAAAAACAAATTGTGAATAAAGTAAAACCTATAAGTTTTGTTAATTTATATAATACAATTTAATGAATATGATATGTTGATAGCTAAAATAAAAGATAAGAGATCTAGGAATTTTGATCTAGGTTAATACGTTAAAAGTAAAAAATAATAAAATCTTAATTAAAAAGAAGACATCAAAGAACGATGAAACTATTACTTTGGGAAACTATTTAATGAGACATTATAGAAAAAATTATTTTTGAAGAACATAATAAAATATACAATTAATTATACTTTAGATTTATCCAAAAAAACAAAGTGGGGTTGGCTCTGAAAATGATGCAAAGTGTGGAATGGAGATAGATATGTGAGTTATTGTAAAAATTTGGTAAAGAAAAATTTTCAGTAGAATTTGAACTCTAAGTAGATCCCAAATGATTGGAGATGAAATGTTTTGGTGTTAATATTTAAAGGGAAGATTTACATACATACCACTCAATTCCTATGTATTTACATATCTAACACATAAACTTCAATTTTTATATATGCACCATCGTACCTATGCATGAAAAGGTGTATTTTTTATGTGATATGAAAGATTTGGGTGGTATAAATATAAAAAGTAAATTTTAGGTGTTAGATATGTGAATACATAGGAATTGGTTTTTATGTATGTAAATGCACTTATTTAGAAATAAAAATGATATTCAATGTTGTATTAAGTCTAGATATATAAAATTTATGAGTCATACAATGAAGGTATGTGAGAGAGCAATGGAACATGTTTAGAAAATTATATCCATTCGGAAATATAAATTTGATTTCTTGCTAGAATTATCTATGATAAAAATGATTATTTTTTAAGATAATCAACAAAAAAGGATAGATAACAAAGGAAAGATTTTTATATAATATTTCTTGATCTTGAAAAGGCATAAAATTGACTAGCACGATATTTGATTGTGCATACTTTGAGGTATCTGTGTATTAAAGATTTGTTCATATTTATTGATGTGTGATGAAGCTCTGACTAGCGGTAGTTGTAGGTGATGCAAAACTTTTTTAGTCAATTAGGCTTACATCAGAGGTCAACATTATGTCAATTTTTTTTTGTATTGTTATCGAGATATTTGTACATGATGTGCAAAGCTTATTGCTGATGTTTTTTTTTTTTCAAATGATAAAGTTCAAATTGGTAAAACACCCATCAAATAAGTGAAAATTTAAAATAATTGTGAAAATAGATAGAAAACATAAGGCTCAAAATTAATAAAATAAAAATTGATCATATGGTATATAATTTTAGCAGACATGATAATGATTATCATTCAATATTATTAGAAAATAAGTTAATATGTAAGTGGCAGGTGCTTTAGGATTCAATATTTTTTATCTGTTATACGAATAAAATGGAGATATAATGATATAGTTTTTGGAGTTAAGGTTAAATGTTTTAAATGGAGAAATGCCTCAACAGTTTTTATGAATATCATGAAAGCTTAAAAAATCAATTCTATAAAATCACAATTAGGTCGGTGATAAATCTTAATGTGGGCTATAAAAAAATATTAATATTTAAGTTGATTGTGACAAAAATTAGAATATTATGTGTCAAAAGTGTAAATTATAGAATGATTATAGCTGAAACGTTGGAGTAACTTTTATTAAAGATTGAAGAATAGGTGGCTGAAAGTAAGGGTTGATCATGAGTTATTAGATAAGTTGATAAAATTTGTCTAAGGACTTGGAAGGAAATTGGGTAGAGCAGCTCGAAATGATTTGCTCAAATAACACCCATTAGGAACAAATGGAAAAAGAGGATTTACAACGCCTGTCCCAAATAGTTAGGATAAGGATAATGATAATGTTGATGATGATGATTTCCTAGAAGGTTGTATAAAAAAATATGGTTAACACCAAATAAAATATTTAATAGTGAAGCTGGATGAAGGAGGATCTATTAGGATAATGATGATGATGATGATGATGATTTCCTAAAAAGATGTATAAAAAATATAGTTAACAACAAATAAATTATTTAATAATGAAGCTGGATGAAGGAGGATCTTTTAGCCAAATCCAAATTGTTGGGACGGAATTAGAGTTGATTTGTTTTACATTACTTCCATTGGAATAGGCTATTGTTTCACATTAGAACACAATTAGTTATTGACTTCCGTGAACTGCTTGATATCCTTTTTGTGGCTTCCATGCAAAAATATTCTCCTTTTTCTTTTTGGTTGGACCGGGAAGGTCTCCATGGAGAACTATCTTTCATTGTAAAGAGCGAAAATTTAAATATAAAAGCAAAATAACCCCTTAATACCTGGTAGCAATCTAGAGATATTTTCATGTAGAACTATCTTTCATGGTAAAGAGCGGAAATTCAAATATAAAAGCAAAATAACCCTTAATACCTGGTAGCAATCTACAGATATTTTCTTTTAATAGGTGCGGTTTGATCCAAACCTGAAGATTACTATGCCCAACTACTTATGGAAAGTTGATTGTGTATTATAGTATTATACAATAAATGAAGACAACTTTTTCTCTTTTCTTTAGCCATTATTCATTCGGAACCTTGAGCAGACATTCCGTGATGTAAAGTTGAGCTTTCTTTATTTGTTTTGAATCCCATTCCTATCTAAATTTCACATTTCGACGGAGACAAGTTATTCAAAACCTAACTTTTTTTAAAATTGATTTAGTTTATCTTTCTGGCACCATAAGTGTTTAATTTATTTACTTGTGAGAAAAAGGGGAAGATTTACATAAATAGCACTGCACTCAATTTCTACGTTTTTACTTATCTAACACTTAAGCTTCAATTTTTTCATGCATGCCACCTTACCCATGCATGAAACCGTGTTTTTTCACTTTTTAAGAGTGAAAATATTGGTATTTTTATGTAATATAAAAGATATGGGTGGTATAAATGTAAAAAAGTAAGATTTAGATGTTAGATATGTAAATACATACTAATTGGGTGGTATTTATGTAAATGCCCTATAGAAAAAATATCTGTGCAAAACAGATTTGAAACTGCCTTTGGCCTTTATTCCACCTACACCCATAATATTGTGAGAAATGGCCAACTAAATTGGTTTAAGACCTGTTTACAGTTCCTGCTTTATTTCATCTTCTTTGTGGTCAGACTTAATGCATTAGCCCATCTTATTCCTCCAGTGATGCCCCATCTCAGTTCTTCAATTTTCCTTTGTGCTAGAAATTAGCTATTTCATCTACCTTACTTTTAAATAAGGGCTTTACATGCATACCACCCAGTTATGTATTTCATGCCTAGCACCTAAATTAGATTTTTACATTCATACCACCCAATTCTTTCATATAACATAAAAATAACCACTTTTACTTTTAAAAAGTGAAATACACATTTTCATACATAGATAAGGTGGCATATATGTACAAATTAAAATTTATGTGTTACATATGTAAATACATGAGAATTAAGTGGTATGTATGTAAATTTTCCTTTAAAATAAATGTCGGAAGCAATTATTTTATCATTTCTGCTCATATTTATAATTGTGTGACTTCAGGAACTAATGTAAAGATATCAACTGTTCCTTCAAGTGTCGTCATACTCACACCTGAGAACTTTGATCAGGTTGTTCATGATTCAGCCAAAGATGTTCTTGTGGAGTTCTATGCTCCTTGGTTAGTTTAATTTATCTCGCCATCTATGCATTTATCATGGATTGTTGGCTAAATCAGTAAATTTCAAGAACATAAAAAATATCAAATTATTTGTCTTAATAATTTTTTTACTTATTGCAGGTGCGGTCATTGTAAAGAGCTTGCTCCTGTAAGTACATATCAGCTTCCTGTTTAGTTTCAGGAAGATTTACATGCATACCCACTCAATTCTTATATGTTTACATATCTAACACTTAAATTTCAATTTTTACATACAATACCACCTTAGCTATGCATGAAAAGGTGTAATTGACTTGTTAAAAGTTAAAATAGTGGTATTTTTTATGTGCGCTATGAAAGATTTGGGTGGCATAAATGTAAAGAGCAAAGTATAGGTGTTAGATATGTAAATACATAGGAATTGGGTGATTTGCATGCTAGGTGTTAGATACGTAAATACATAAGAATTGGGTGATTTGCATGTAAATGCCCTATAGTTTTATTCATGGTTTTAAAAATCAGGCTAGATTAGTTGATTCAATTGTAAACTGGTCCTTCAGCCAATCCAGTTCTGTTCAAGTCCAAAGCTGCTTTCGCAAAAAACAGAGTTAACTTGTGAACTTGTTTGATTTTTGAAGAGCCATATGGGTCTAATATTGATTAATTTTCAATTTTCTAATTTTATAAAACACACAATTTCTTTGTATTTACATATGTAGCGTCTAAAGTTTGATATATACATTTTCGTAACATTTTGTTGTCATAAATTTATGTATGAAAATATGTATTTTACTTTTAAAAAGTTATTAGTTGTGATATTTTTTATGTAATATTTAATATTTAATTTTTATGCTTATAAGTATAAACTTTTTTGTGTTAGATATGTAAATACATAATAATTATGTATCTAAATATTAATTTTGATGAGATGATCAGAAATAAAAATTATAGATTAAAAATAGAGAAAAAAATTAAAATTTCCTTGTCACAGTTTTAGTTTAGATTTTTATTCAAAATATTTAATAGTGAAATATTCTAAAATCAGATTGAATTAATTCCAAGGTTGAATCTCTAGATCCCTACTACTAGTTCAGGTTTTAGTCAGACTTTGCGAATCTTTGATTTTAAGAAGGCCTTGCATTATAGACAGACTATAATTAACTGATTTTTTTTGTTGCTTATTGTCTTAAGATTTATGAGAAACTCGCCAATGTCTACAAATTGGCATTATAGACAGACTATAATTAACTGATTTTTTTTTTTTTTTGTTGTTGTTTATTGTCTTAAGATTTATGAGAAAGTCGCCAATGTCTACAAATTTGACGAAGGTGTTGTCGTAACTAATCTAGATGCTGACAAAT
>NW_018165208.1:90441-126153 GCF_001263595.1 Phalaenopsis equestris
TATTTCTGCATTTGTTTTAGTGATCTTTTTGGTTTTTTTTTTTTTTTTTTTTTTTTTTTGCTTTCTTTTTAAAAATATATTTGTTTAACGTATTACTTTAAGTTTTTTTTTATGTTTTAAAAAACAAATTAATTTATTTTGAAAAACACTCAAAACACATAAAAATTATTTTTAGTGTCATATAAAATAAGTAATCATGTTATTACATATCAAATATATTTCATTTTTAGTAACATTGTAAATAAAATAAAACAAAAATAAAAATAAAAGTGATCTCTAGCACCTCTACCATTTCTAAGATTTTTATGGAATCACTTGAACATGTTAAAGGTTCGGAGTCTCTGGTTATCCTACCCTGAAGTTCTTCCCCAAGACAAACAAAGCCGGCGAAGACTACGATAAAATAAAAGTGATCTCTAGCACCTCTACCATTTCTAAGATTTTTATGGAATCACTCGAACATGTTAAAGGTTCGGAGTCACTGGTTATCCTACCCTGAAGTTCTTCCCCAAGACGAATAAAGCTGGCGAAGACTACAACGGTGGCCGCGACTTGGAAGCCTTCATTACTTTCATAAATGAGAGGTCCGGCACGAGCCGTGACTCGTCGGGACAACTAACTTCTCAGGTCAGTAAGCCTATAAACTTCATTCCCGTTGTCGAAGACTACAAATTATTTCATAGCTTTTCATTCCTCCCCTTGCTTCAGGCTGGTATTGTGGCAACTTTAGATTCTCTGGTGAAGGAATTCATCAGTGTTGCCGACGATGAGCGGAAGACGGTGCTTTCGAAGATTGAAGAGGAAGTTGTGAAATTGGAAGGATCTTCTGCAAGGTAATTATTCTCCTTTTGGATTTACTATTTATATTATCGAGCTGAATATGAGCTATTTACAAATATGAAGTTTATTCTAAAGTTGTCCGACATATATAATTATATTTAAATGCCAAAATAGTCCATTGATTATTTATTGGAGGTTTTTTTAGTCCTAGAGTTTATAAAAATCCCAAATTAGTCCCCACACTCTTTTTAATATGGCCTAGATATTTGCTCCTATTAAAAGGGGTTTGTGGACTAAAGTGACATTTCTATAAAGTTTGGAATTAAAACGGTCACCTACACAGAGTCATTCATCATTTTGATATTATTTTAAGCTATATAATATACATTTTCATTAGATACAAAAATATTAAGGAAGATTTACATACATACCACTCAATTTATTCGTCTTTACAAACCTGACACCTGAACTTAAATTTTATGCATACTTTATTACCTATGCATGAAAAGGTGCATTTCACTTTTTCTTAAAGTGAAAATAGTGGTATTTTTATGTAATATGAAAGATTTGAGTGGTATAAATGTAAATATTAAAGTTTGGCTGTTAGATATGTAAATACATAAATACCCCCAATATTAAGATGCATATAATATACGTGCACATTCAGGTATATTTAGATTGATATTTTTATGTATTTATAAACATAATCAAATTATTTTTGAAACTTGCTGAACGTACTGTATTTTTTGTTTTGTTCATTAAATATACGAACTTATAAAGCACGAATGAGATTTTTTTTTTTTTTTTTCTTTTGCAATCATACCCCTTACTTTCCATCTAATTATTTGAACTGATAAAAATTCTAATGTTTACTTCTCAGGTACGGAAAGGTCTACGTGAAGGCAGCTCGGAATTACATCGACAAAGGTTCGGATTATGCTAAGAAGGAAACTGAGCGGCTCCAACGCCTGTTGGAGAAGGTATATATTTAACTTGGCACTATAATAATAATAATAATAATAATAATAATAATAATAATAATAATAATAAAGGTTTACATACATGCCACTCAATTTCTATGTATTTACATATCTAACACCTAAACTTCAACTTTTACATATATGCCACCCTATCCCTTAAATACATAGTAATTGTGTGTTATGCATGTAAATGCCCATAAATAATAATAAAAAAGAAAAACATAAATTATTTATGATTTTTTTTTTAATTGATATATAAATTTTATTTTTGTTTGTGACAGTCTATTAGTCCTGCGAAGGGGGATGAGTTCATCATCAAGAAGAACATTCTTTCAACTTTTGCTGCATGAGTCTGAGCACAGGGATTGTGGAGTTTTTTTCCTTTTGTAATAACTTAATATAAGGATTTTAAATTTTAGCTGAGCTTATATCCTTCCTTTTTTTCCCTCTTAAATTTTTAATTTTTTTTTTTAAAATAATTTTCTCCTCTTAGGATGCTTCCCGGGATCTTTACTTGTTCTTATGACCATATGATGCAGATGGGGACGAATTCGGTAACATCATATTCTTTTTTGCTTACATTTTCTTTGCATTAGAATCATTTATCTTTTGATAGGATTTTAAATGTAATGCTTTTGATGTGAAAATTTTGTTTTTTTTTTGGGAAATTTACATACATACCACACAATTTCAATGTATTTACATGCATAACACTCAAATTTTTAATGTCATATCAAGAATATCAATAGTGAACATTTGGGTGCTATGCATTGTGTTATGTATGTAAATGCCTTCTTATATAATCAATTATGATAATAAATATTAAAATAACTGAAAAAAGTATATTAGATATGATTTTAAATGAAAGTAACGTGATGGGTTTGTTTTAATAAAAGTTAGAAATTTTTTTATTTTTTTTTAATTGTTTATTTACACCCATAGCACACAATGCTTTTGTATTTTACATCTCACACTTAAGCTTTCATATTTATACACATAGGAATTATGTATTTAATAGCATATAGAAATAGTACTATTATCATTTTTTTTTAAAGTAAAATTCATCTTTTCATGAATCAGTTTAAGCACTGATGGAAGTTTAGGTGCAAATATGTGAATGCATGAGAATTATGTTGAATTATGTGCTGTGTATGTAAATTTTTCAAATGCTAATTATATAATTAATTGTATTTTATCTATAATCAAAGATTAAATTACGGTAATTGAGAGGGTATGGATCTATTTATTTTTTGCTACATTTTAGTTTATGTAAATTTTTCAAATGCTAATTATATAATTAATTATATTTAATCTATAATCAAAGATTAAATTACGGTGATTGAGAGGGTATGGATCTATTTATTTTTTGCTTCATTTTAGTGATCTAAATGAAACTTTAAGCTGCTGCTTGAGCCAATGAAAGAGCCAATCATGTTTGATCACAGTAGCTATTTTTAACATTAAAATAAGACAAGCTCTGAGAAGATATATGTATATAATTTTTTTTTTGGCAAAATCTATTTTGCTGGCATTTGCTTGCACATGGTGTGCATTTGTGGTATCACCACACACACACATACTACTATATGTGCGGGGCTTTATACTTGCATATCCTTAGCGAGTAATGGCTAGCCTGGCGGTGTGTAAATCTCCTAAATGGAAACTACGCTTCCTCACTCCTTATGGCATCACACATGAACGTGATAAGTGTTTCATATTGTGTGCTCAATTTGGGTCACACTCTAAAGCGACCAAACTCATTGAGTGCCCAACTCTTTTAAAATCCTTTTGGGTGATGTGCATTAGGCCCCTTGGATCTTTAGGATGGGGTCGATGTCGATGACCTCCTCAAAGTCATACGGTAGCCTTCACCTTTGCAATGCACGTGCACTTAGATTTTGTGACTAGGAACTATGAGGTAGATGTTGTACTAGGCTAAGATTAGGATGCGTAGGTAGTCTTTTTAATGTGATGGCTATTATTCTCTATTATTTTGTCGTCTAGCCAGACATCCTTTGCTGATTATTTTGTGTTTTTACTTGGTATGGGATGTGCGCACTAGTATATTAGAAGTAGTTTTTTATACAGGGAGTCATGCCTAAAAGTAAATAAAAAAGGGAGAAAAAAGTAATGATTTAAAAGTTAACACTTTTTGCAGGTGCTGCTAAGCTCCCCTCCTATTAGGCATGGCTTATTATGCGTTGCATGAATATAACCCATGCTAGCTCTTCTGTAGTTGAAGTCTTTTTTGGACATTTCTATGTATTTGTTTAGAGTCCTTAAGGAGTATATATCAAAAATAAGGTACGAGCACATTTTTTAGGGGCTTGACGTATCGAACCCACGTGACGAGGATCAGAAGCAATTGTTTGTGTCTCGTACCTTAAGTCTGAATTTTCTACTTGTATAAAATTAGGATCGGATATCTGTATGTGAAATCCGATCACATTTTCAGGTTTCTAGGACATGTTGTCGACTCAGCGACACTCGACATTTTATATATTCATTTGGCTTGATTCATTTTGCACAATGTGCTTGCCATTTACTCTTTCTTGAAATTGGCTTTTCTAGGCTCCTACAAAAATGCAATCTAGGCTTTTTAAGGAACCAAAATATCTTTTTTAAAATCCTAATAATAAGAAAGTTAAGATAAATCAAAATTTAGGATTAAAATATCCCAATTTTAAAATAAGTATTACTTTCTGCTTTACTTTTTCTACGTGGTCTTCAGGTCGGTTTTAAAATGGGTTACATTACATAGCTATATCTCAAGTAATCCCTAATAAGGCGTCCACATTTAAATCTAATTGCAAACAATTATATCATTTTGCATGTCCTGAGGATCAGCCCCCGTGCTCCTTCAATCGACTGACCCAACATAGATTTCTATTTAGGTGGTTGTATAACACAACTAGAGCATTAGAGGCTCCTTTAACCTAGGCAGTGGTACAAGTCCTTTATGAGAGCACTTTAGTTTTGTAGCTGAACCTCTCTTTCCTCTTCCATTCCAGCGGTAACTTTGTCATTTAATTGACGAGTATAAGTCTCATCTTCACTTATTCAACCTCTTAGTGGGTCATAGGGAATTAGAGAATTTTTTCCTCTGATCATAGGGTTACCAAGATTCCATTGGACGACATAATTTTTGGATTGCTGCAAGGGGTCCCTGGTCAGGTTGGGTCAACTACCTTCATGACAAGATAGTTTTGTAGTTAGACCTCTCTTTCCTTTTCCATTTCAGCGGTATCTTCATCATTTAATTAACGAGTATAAGCCTCATTTTCATTTATTCAGCCTCTGACCGGGTCATAGGGACCTTAGAGCTACCAAGATTCCCTTGGACGACATAATTTTTGAATTACTGACAAGTTGTCCCTGGTCAGGTTGGGTTGACTACCTTCACAACTAGTTAGACTTAGGGTTTTCATAGCTTGGGATGAAGGACCCATGGTATCCGGACTTGCTACCTCTACTAATTTAGGGATTCCTCTCCTTTCTGTTGACATCTCATTTAAGCCATGTCACTCCTTTGAAATTTCATCGAGGCCATCTCGTGTTGAAATTTATCGAGGTCATCTTGTGGGCCCCGTTTGCCAATAGGCTCTGGCCCGTAGTGAATATGATGATTCACCCTCTACCTTATGACCTAGTATGGCTTTGGTGCGTTGGGATTCTCCCACTTGAGATAACCACAAAAATCCTTTGATTTCTCAATTAACTGAATATCATAAATAATGTAAGCAAGACTCTTCTTAACGAGAGTATTTTTGGGTATCCTCTAATATGTAATTAATCAAAGGGATATGTTCTTTTGGGAGTACAATTAAACCCAATACAAGCACAGAAACTTGACTCTCTGGTTACATGGGTGGCTTATGTAGAGATTCTTTTTGCAGATACGTGTTTCGAGGTGTTTCTATCTGATCTTGTTTGGACGTACACTTTTGATCTATCACACAAGAATTTTTTCTATATAAGCTGTCCTTTTTTCTTTTTAAAATTTGTTTGTCTAACTTTTGTTGTATATCCTATTTTTTCGATCCCTCTCCTCTTCTAATCTTTTCTATGATCCAATCGGGAGATGTACTTAGAGAAGGGAATTATATGACGATAAGACAAGATGGCGACTCTGAGTCTTTTTTTAAAAAGGATAAAAATAACAGGCTCATTCGAGTAAATTTATACAAGTGCTTTCCTCGGGGACCACAAAATCCTTGAGCATTCTAGCTCAAATCAGTTCTTCGATCAGGCTCTGAAGGTGTCTACATTCCTCCATGCCCCGATCATAGTCTTTATGATACTTACAAAAATTGTTGGTATTCAGCTTCAGTTCTCATTGGTAGAGCCTTCTTGAAGTGTTCCTTGTCCTGAATAGCTTTTACCAACTCTACCATTGAAACCACTAATTGAGTGGGTTTTGGTTGTCCTCGATCGTTAGTCGATCAGTCGTTTGATCGATATTGTCATTGTGAATTTTGGTCAGCCTCTCTATCACCACGAGACGACTGACCTCTTTCCCGTCTTGGGCAAGAGTCATCCTCCTCCCTCCATCTGTCATCTCGCGAGCCTTTTTTGTCTAAGTAGCGGTCATATTTTTTTGCCTTTTGAAATAGACTTGTCAACATGTTTCTCAGCCACAATATGATTGTTGGCCAACTCCGTAAGTTTAACCAATGTATCAGGTTTTCATAAACCCAAAAAGTGTTTAAATTGGGCGCTCCTCAACCCTTGTGCTTGAGCGGCCTTTACTATCGCGGGCTTCTGGTTCTGCACATCCAGCTTCTTTTTCTAGAACCATGCAACGTATGCTCGAAGGCTCTCATTCAACCTTTGTTTGACATGTCATAAAGCTTGTAAATCCTTACAGGGCTTTTGGGTGCTAGCAAACTACGCCGTGAATAGCTTCTTGAACTCTCCGAAATAATAATTTCGATCAGGACTCCATTGAATCGCCTGAGGGGTGAATTTCACAGCATGGTATAGAAAAATCGACACTTCAAGCGCCAGAAAATTTGAGAAGGAATATAACCGACTCAAAGGATGTAATGTGATCGTTTAGATCGCTGCAACCCTTATAAAGCTTCAAAGATGAAACCTTTCATTCTCTGGGGGTTTGCATCTACAATTTGTTGGGATAATTCATTCTCTAGTTGTAGGTAGACTTCCATTCGTTTCGCTTCGCTTGCAGACTGTTCCTTGGCATGGATCCATCACTGTCTTGTTATCGAGACTCCTCAATTTGTTCGGATCCCTGAGCCATCTGATGGTCTTAGAGCTCATGTGCTTGAGGATTCAGCGCTAGAAGAGCTTGTGTTCTACCGTCAAGCACAAAGCGGGTCAGTTCCACCATCTGCCCCGTTGTTCGGCCATGGAGTTTCTAAATTCGTTGTTGCACGAATTCTGGAACGAAATCCATACTCAAACCATAGTTTAGAATTAAGCATCCGAAACATTTATATTTTTTTCTCAAATTGTCAATCAAGTATTAAAATTCATAATAAAAGTTTAACCCATATTTTTACATTTTTATTAATTCCCCAATGATTTAATCATGACATACACGGTTACATGAATTTGGCACTTAAAAAAAAAAAGTCACCGTTTTGTAAATATTAATGTTTCATGTGCTTTATATACAATTATCCATAATTTTAATACGCCATCAATAAAATCTGAACGCATATCTTTCACTTTTATCAAATAAATGATTTGATCATCGCATAGAATTCCATGGAGCTGACGGTGCAAAAAAAATGGCCCGGATGATCATTTTGCAAATAACAATATTCCAGGTGCTATGTACATAATTATCCCTATTTTTAATACGCCATAAGAACATGACACTTTTGATGGTCAAGAAAAAGAAATAAAGATAAATATTCAAGAACTGAAGGTATCCCGAATAAATAAATTTGCAAAATTTACACCGCAAGAAACTCTACATTAATATAAAGAGCAATTACATGCCACCCAAAACTTGCTTTTTACAAATCAACCACTCTCTTCCATCCATTTTTCAAATTCTCACTCAAATATCAAAATTCACGATAAAACCCCAACCCAGATTCATCATTTTTACCAAATTATCAATAGTTTGATCGCGGCGACACGTATAAATACATTGATGCGATGTTTTAAAAAAAAAAAAAAAAAAAAAACCACTAGGATGGTTAATTTGTAAATATCAATGTTTCTGTTGGCCCCTATGTAATTATCCCTAAAACAAATTAGCCAGTAAACTTACATTTTCACATATATACCATCATGCCTATTCATGAAATAGTGTTTTTCACAATTTAAAAATTAAAATATTTAGGTGTTAGATATAAAAAAATAAATAGGAATTGGGTGGAAGAACCAAAAAACTTTTCAAGGAAAATTTACATCAAATAAAAGTGAAAGAACAAGATCATTCTCAGAAAAAGGTTATGAACAAGACCTTCTAATCTCCTCACCAAACTCAAGCCTCACTTATCCCATCCACAGAAGAGCACTCCTCAATATACTCCTCACCTTCCCTTTCCATCTGAAACCCTCCCTCATCTTTCATGAACGAGCACGGCTTCTCCTCCCCCTGCGTTCGAATCTGCACCGACCGCAGCAGAGCCGTCCTCCTCAGATCCCCCGTGTGACACATATCGTTCGGCGATGACGGGAACCGCCCGCCGTCATCCGAACCTCGCTGCCGAGGATGCGAGCAGACGACGGCGGCGAGCGTGCAGCCCGGAAGGGGAGGAAACAGGGCGGTCGCCGGTGCTGTTTGAGCTCTTTGGTGCCGGTGGGGGGAAACTGGGGCGGCGTTGCAAGTTGAAACATCGGATTGTAGAACGGAATTTATCGGGTTGTCGCAGAAGCGCGAGTCATCGGAGTCCTCGGACATGGGCGAGTACTCTGAGGCAATCTCATCTCTGTATCATGTTATGAAATTTGAATATAATTGCCAGTGATAAACTATTGAAGGAAGTTTACATGCATACCAATAAATTCCTATGTATTTCACTTTTAAAATGTTAAAAAAGTGATATTTTTGATGTGGCATGAGAGATTTGGATGGAATATATCCAAAAGGTGAACTTTGTGGTAAATATGTAAATGCTTATAAATTGAGTTGCATGTATGTAAATGGATCAATAAATAAGCATTTTTGGCTTTCTAGCATGAATTCACAATGCATGCAAAGCTTTAGTTGAGATGTCATATAAGAATCGTGAAGTTAACTGTGCAGCTATTTAGATCTAATTGCTGCTTCTCCCCTACCTATTACAAAAGAATAAATAAAATGCAAACAAAAGAAATAATTAATCATAAGAAAAGATCAATACAATCTCTAAAATATTAAGACGTTACTATAATGATTTGAATAAACTATGATTTATGAATGGAAATTAGATATATGCTCTAACTGCAGCTTCTTTTGGGCAATATGAATGCTGACACCACTAATCAGTGGGACATGACACAAACTTCTTATAGATCTATCCATAATCAAGAGAAGACCTATCCAAAAAAAAACAAAAAAGAAAAGAAAGGTTTACCTTCAACAATTTGGGAATTTTCCTCGAGTTGTTGTATCACAATAATCGAAAAATGAATCCTTTGATGTGTACTTTTAACAAGTAATTTTAGGGAAGTTTTTAGGGTTGAGGTGAATCAATGTGGAATTATAATCGATCTAAACTAGATTAAAGCAACATTAAAACTATAACCTCTTAAAGGCTTAACTCAGTTAAAAATTTATTTCAATATGGGTTGGTGTTTCTAAAACGTTTAATCCAAAAATTATCTTATAAGTGTTAGTCATCAAATATATTAATAAATATCAAATTTCCTTCAAAATATTAAATAGTGCTTGAAGACACCTCCTGTGTTAGTTACTTTTAGTTTAAGAGATGCAACCAATCTCGCATACCCTAACCTTAGAAATGTTTTAATAGCTTGATAGGCTGAGAAAACCAAAACAATAAGAATAATAATAAAAAAAAAAGTACAACAGAACCAAAACACTAGCTGATAAGAATTGCTCGTCTTCAGTCATTTGCAATATGAAAACTCAAGCACCATGCGCCTTTTTACAGGATTGGCATCGGGTCTGATAATTCTTAAGACGAAGCATTACTTGACGCAGGGCATCTGAACGTCACCCAGATACAAGCGTGGAACAGCGCCCCGAAGGGGGGGAGCTCGAAACCGCTGGGCCGAAGTTCCGCGAAACCTTGCGAAGCCATGCGAGGTCTCGCGATCCAGCGAAGACAGGAGAACATACAACAGGGAGAAATTGTGAATTCTCACAATCCAACCAGGCTATTTGCACCAAATCTTTTCTGGGAAGTAATTTATAGATTCCTCTTGGCTTTCCACCTATCCCTTCTGTGTAGAAGTTTCTCCCAAGCCTATAAATAGATGTCTTTGTGTATGTGGGAGTCAGATTTGAGTTGTGTTTGAGTTTAGCTTCAGAGCTCTTGTGTGGAGTCCATTTTCCCTTTGTGGGGTTGTATCCGAGGAGATGGTGGTGCTCCGGATGTATCATCTCCAAGGTGGTGATTGTATCCCCCTTTCTACCCTTTCCAAACCTCCTCCACTCCTCTACCGCCAAACTCACCCACCATGATCCCGACATCCAACTGTTTGCCCTTCTTGCAAATCATTACTATTGCCCCGCCTATGTAACTCTTTTCAAACCCCTCCCAACTCCCACAATACCGCTTCCGACCACCTGCAACCCTTCCACTTGTCGTTACTATAGTTCCGCATCTTCCCTTCGCTACCAACCGCTTTCTGTGACTACCGATATCCCTCCTAATCATTCATATTCCTTTTGCCGACCCCCATCACCGATTGGGTTACATTTAGGGGTGTTGTTTATGTCATCTTATGTCTTGTGTTATTATTTTTGTTTGAGTCATGTTATAATCTTATTTTAATATTAATAAGAGATTACTTTTTAAAAATTTTCACTATTTTCCCTACTAATTACGGTATCAATTATTTAGTTGTTCTGTTTTGCCCCCAAAAATGGTTGAGAGGCCTTACTAATAGTTTGTTAAAGATGATTGATTCACTGTACTAATCCCTCTTTTGGGATAATCAAAGTACAGGTTTTCGTCTCTAGCTGAAGAATGCATTGTTGTTTTGTAGATATCCCCTATTAGAGGAAAATGAAAGTCAAAAAGAAAATAAAATCAACTTTCAAACCGTCAAAATCAAAATTAAAATCTAACTGAAATCGAATCTAGGATTCATCAAAAACAAATAAAATCAACATTAAATTCAAGAATAATACAAAACTCTGCGTCCATACAAGTATCCATGAACGTTAATTTAAGACCAATTGCAAATAAATTTAACCCTCTCAAGGCCTTACCCATCATGAAAACATCACCTTTGTTCTCAATTAAAAAAAGAACATCAAACAAAACTCAAAAACGTAATATCATACCCAACATTCGTCTCATAGAATGCCAAGTGCATTCAGGGAACCAGCAAGATTCCTAAATGCTTAAAATGAATCTCTCATTATTGTATGATCTTGTTTCAATCTTGAAATCAAAGCTTTTCTCTGATCACCTATTAAATACTCCTCTTGTTAGAAGCTTGATTACTATTTTTGATGGAATAATCTTAATTAAGGACAACAAGTTGAAGTTCTTTCCTACTCCTATCAGACATTTAATAAATCCACGGCATAGTTAAATATTCATCAAATGTGGAGTTCTTAATCACTAGGATTTATGCCATCAACTCAGCTGCTAAAAGGAAAAAATATATATATCGGTCTACCATCCACTCCCTCTCTTCATCTATCAATTATGCTCGATGATGCTCAAAGATTCCATATTTATTTTTTGTTTTTACTTTTGCTTATATTTTTAAGAATATGTTTGTTTAGTTTAAAACAACTTATTTTTAAAATACTCAGAATAATATTTAGATTTTTTAAGGCTTTTAAAAATAAACACCACTAACAAATATGTTTTATTTCAAAATAAAATATATACAAAATAAAATTTAAAAAAATCATAGGGAGGGGGAGCTATACTTTCTATGTGAGTGTCAATGTCTTCTTTTTTTTAATGTCCCCCACTTCCCTAACACTGCCTCAAGTGAGGGGGAGCTAGCTTTTGTAGACACTGTTCCTTTTCCGACTCCATTGGATATTCTACCTAAGGAACCCTCAGTCTCATTGGTTCCGCCACCAACCAGACCAACATCACATCCATCCACTCTTCATGTCTCTACTCGGCATACCAAAATCTCGCTTAAGACTCATCCCAATGGTCCTACACTTGAGCACTTTGCCCCGCTGCAGTTGTTGGAATCTGCTCCGACCAACATCCCCGGAATGATGCTCTCACTACGTACAGAGACCACTCTTGCTCTTAATGAGCTGAATTCCCCCATTGAGGTATGCAAACAAGGCATGCACTCTTTATCCCATGGCAAAATGTGTCTCATTCCACAGCTTATCTCTAAACTACAAAGCATTTGCCACTTCCTTGATGGGTCGTTGTCTGACATCCAGTATTGAGACAGCATTGCATGACCCGTGCCGGAAGATTCCAGTTATGGACGAGATGAATGCCCTTCGGCACAACCATACTTGGGATGTTGTTGATCTACCTCAAGGAAAGAAAGAGGTGACTTGCAGGTCTATTCTTCAACACCAAATTTAACTTCGATGGATCCTTTGAACGCAACAAGACGCAGTTGTCGCCAAAGGCTATTCACAAATATATGGAGTTGACTATGAGAAATGTATCTTCTGGTAGCTAAACTTAATATCATTCATGTTCTGTTATCTCTTGTCGTGAATTTGGATTGACACTTACTCCAGTTGGAAGTCAAGAATGTTTTCTTTAACGACTTTGACTCAATTCCCATAGACAAGTGTGTCGATTGCGGAAGTCTATTTAGGGATTGAAACAATCCCCGGGTCTAGTTCGACATATTTACACAAGTTGTTGTAGGTTAAGGTTTCTCTCAGGTTGGCGGGGAATTGCCCTCTGAAATTTCAAATTTTATTAATGAAATATACAATTTAATCATAACTGTCCCCTCTAAGTTATATTAATTGCCCCCATTGACCTGTAACGACAAAACCGATTAAAGCCTTTAATTTATTATTCATACCCTTTTAACTTATTAATTTATTGAATAAGAATCTAAGCTTAATCAAACTTTTAGAAGTTAATTCAGTATATATAAGTGTTAAACTCATTAATCAAACATTAATTTTTTTGTTTTAAAAGATTTTAATACTCCTTTAAAGCTAGTTCAAAAGTTTTCCCTAAGGGTACACATCAATGCATTTTGCTCATGGAATTCACGTTTTAATTTTGAATTATGTGCTATTTATTTAATTAATTAATTTTGTAATAAGTTTGTCCCCCCAGAAAAAAGAGGTTGGTTCCGCCCCTGTAGGTATGCATGGTCCTCTCAGGGCCTTAACATTTCTCAGTGCAAATATGTGACAGATATATTGACTAAAACAAAACTATGTCTTTGCAAACCGATAGTAGTTCCGATGGATCCCAATGAGAAATTGGCAGACGTTCTCAATGATGTTCCGATGAACAAGACACACTAACAACACCTCGTGGGGAAACTCATTTACCTAGACTATACTCGCATGGACATTTGTCACGTCGTTTGTATTGTTACTTAGTTTATGCATGATCCCCATTGTTCTCCATTGGATCATCCACAACTTAAAAGTCACATCGGGCTCAAGTTTGTTTTTCTTTCATTGCACCTCTCGCTCTATTGCAGTTTATACAGATATCCATGGGGTCAAGGCCGTCCATAATTGATGATCTACCTCAAGTTATTGCTCCTTCGTATGAGAAAACCTTGTAACATGGAAAAGTAAAAACTAGTCTGTGATTGCCTGTAGCAGTGTTGAAGCCAAGTTTCATTCCATGTCCTTAGGGATATGTGAGGTCCTCTAGTTGTGCATCATGCTCAGTGATTACATATGCCGGTCTCCGTTCCACTACAACTGTTTTATGACAATAAAGTCGTCATCAACATAAACCATAATCCACTCCAACCTGATGGTACCTAACATGTGGAAATTAAAGGCACTTTATCAAGGAGAAGCTTGATTCAAAAAAAATTTGTATTCATTTTGTCTCATCCACAGGCCTACTCATAGATAATCTCACAAAGAATCTTCTTCGCTTGTTATTTGACGATTTTAAATCGAAGTTGAGCATGATTGGCATCTATGCTTCAACTTGAGGGGGAATCTTAGAAATTATTTGATTTCCTTTCTGGTAATTTCCTATTGTATTTCCTAGTTTATGACTTTTCTTTTATCATGGAGTAGTTATTAGAGAGAGATTTGGGCATTATATTTTCCTATTTTAGAATTATTGTATCATGTATTTATGCCCCGTTCAATAGTAATAATATTATCTTCCTCAATTGCCAAAATCTACACTTTGTTATCCATATCATCAATAAAATTAGACCCATCTCACTTTGCAATACATTTTACGAAGTTGTTAACAAACTTCTTGCTGCTAGAATCAGAGTTATTCTTCCCAACCTTAAAAATTCTATACAGACAGCTTTTGTGGAAGGAAGAGATAGCGCTAAGATTGTTATTTTAGCTGTACAATTTGTTATTTGTTTTAAGAGAAACAATGGTCAAAAGCTTTCTATGCTTAGATGGACCTTTTGAATGTGTGAATCATAAAGCCTTAATATGTGATTGATGGCTTAATTATTAGTGCCTTAATCTGTGATTTTTAGAGCTGAGGAGCATGTTTACTTAAATTTCAATGGTTGTCTGTTATTTCTATACTTGATCACTATTGTTATGGAGGAATTATTATGCATAATGAAAGAAAAATATGGCAATCACTGCTACAATCCGATCATTCAAATGAAGCTTTAATTTCACACTGATTTTGCTTATGATTTGCTCTTCTTTGAGTATGCGAAAGGTTGCAATTTTCTCTGGATATGTTTAGTATTTTTACCAATCTGGAGTGTCTCTTTTCTTGCTCTCTAGCTTTCATTTGGATTTTTTTTTTTTCAATTATCTTGGGTTACCCATTTCTCAAGGAATCTAAAAATGTGAATGCCAGCAACTTTTTGACAAGCTTAATCATTTGATAGTGGAATGAAAGAAAAAATTAATAAAATGATAAAATAAAAATAAAAATAAACTTTGTTGATAATACAATTGATTAATTTTTTTCCCCAAAAACTCTCTCATATTGGTTTAGAGCAACCTGTATCCCTAAAGCAGATCTTAAAAAAATAAATGGTCAAATCTACAAAGTTATTATTCGATGATGAAACTGCTAATAAGATCCAAAATTTCCCTCTCATGCATAAAAAACATTTGGAAATAGTGGTCTCAATTTTCAATCTCCCTCCTACCTCAAATGTGCTTGTAAGATTAAAAGTATTTGGAACTTCTTATCTAAATCTCCTATGGTTAACTCTTGGTGTAAAATACTTATGGTTCCTTTCAGTGGAATGGAAATACTTATTTTCCGCACTTTTGGATGATTTTAAATTCATTAGCTCTTCTCTTAGAATATTTATTAGCTGTGGGACATGGTATAGAACTTTGTTTTAGAAAAAAGTTTCAATATAATTTTTGACTCTTTGTAAGGGGTCATTTTAGTTCCAAAGTCTATAAATATGTCAATTTAATCCCCATACACTTTTAATATGGGCTACAATAATCCCCACGAAGGACTGTTTCAGCCTCAATTTAAAGGATCTGAGAACTAATTTGATATTTTTATAGGTTGCACCATGTAAAGAGTAAGGGGACTATTTTGACACTTTACTCCTTTGTTTTAGTTTGATCCTTGCATTAGAAGGACATTTATTAGGGGAAACAATGTGGACTATTGATTTTAGCATTTTTAACCACCCTCATTATGCCAAACTTACCATTATTATTGAAGGGGGTTGTTGATAGTTTCTTTCTTCCCATACGAACTTCCAAGAGTGTTACGCCGTTATTATTAAAACTCATATTTTAGGAGGTGATTATAGCATACATTGGAGGGATAATGACAATTTCTCCTTTGTTGATGCCAAAAAATTTCTTTTTCTACTCCTTTCCAAGATTTGATTAGATCAACTATAAATATTCTAAAATTAATTCAATCATGTATTTGATTTCTTTGTGTACGCCTTGCTTGAAATGGCAATCAATCTTCAAATTAGAGGAGTCAATATATCAACTCTCTTACCTCATGTCCCGCGAAGCAAAGGAATGCAATAATCATGTATTTTTCTCATGTCCCTACTTTGTTCATGGATTATTAAAAACACATCACCTAATGATTCATTATTTTTATTGAATGGCACTCATTCACAAGTGTTGAAAAAAAGTGACCTCTAGCATCATAAAATTTTGGTGAAAAAGCTCAACTTGTTAAATGTGGGGGATAATATTTCTTCCATTAGGCAAAGAATGGAGTATTCAATTACACAATGCTATTTATGTCATGCTATTTTTTTTGAGTGGATGAAGTTATGATGTGTTTTATGGATGGTTTTATCGTGTTTTTGGCTTAAATTTTAGAATCCTATTTTGAATATTTTGGCCTCGGCATCTTTTGTTTTCACCATAAAAAGTTTTTCATGATATTTTTATTGGATAGTATTAGCTTATTTGAATTTTTGCAAGCGCCTTATACTTCAAAATCATATTTTTGGCAACTTTCTATGACACCGGTTCATAACTTTATTCTATATCAGGGCCTAATTCCCTACTTTTTGGCTTTTTATATTATTGTTGTATATTTTGATCTAAATATAACACTATCTTTTATTGCTACTGTTTTCTCGTATGCATCTTATAATACCACTCATCTTAATTGTAACAATTATTTTAATACAATTATCTGTGAACTATATTGATGGCATCTTCCTCGTAAAACCTTACTTGCACGTCCTCTTTATATTAGTTTTCAACAACTATTTGTGAATTAGATTGATGCATTCATTTCTTTAGTGCATTTTTCAATGATTATAAGCTATCATCATTATTGTGGAAGAAAAAATGAATGTCGCTGCTACAATCCAATTATTCAAAATAAAACTTTAATTTCTCATTTGCTTTTTGCTTATGATTCATTGTTCTTCGTGCATGCAGATGAAGTTACAATTTGCTCTGAATATGTTTAAGGATAGAAAGTGCTTACAAATCAATATTAATATGCAACAAAATACAAAAATATATACATAGCACCCAATTCCTATGTATTTACATATCTTACCCAATTCCTATGTATTTACATATCTAACACCTAAACATTAATTTTTTTACATTTATACCACCCAAATCTTTCATATCGCATAAAAAATAGCACTACTCTTACTTTTAAAAGGTGAAACACATCTTTTATGCGTAGGTTACGTGGTATAAATGAAAAAATTAAAATTTAATTGTTATATATGTAAATAGATAGAAATTTGGTTGGCATGAATGTAAATATTCCATATAAGAAATGATTAATGAAATACCTTGTGTAGCAGTTGCTTTCAGACCTCACCGGAGAATCCATAAGATTCTCAGCCATGGATTCACCAACCGTTAGCCCATTCAGACTAGAAGCCATTATCTAAAACAGAAATCATAAACCAAATTCTTGAATAAATCAAATAATTGCACAAAGGGCACCACCAAAAGCATTACAAGCAAGAAAGATACACAAATCTGTAAACAGATCAAAACCATTACGAAACTAAATCGCCCTGATCGATAGTTCAAGTCCAAGTGATCTAGCAGTTTATTCAAGGAAGATTTGCATACATACCACTTAACTCCTATGTATTTACATATCCAGCACTTAAACTTCAATTTTTACATATATGCCACTTTTCTTATGCATCAAAATGAGCATTTCGCTCTTTCAAAGTTAAAATAGTAGCATTTAATGTAAAAAAAGAAAGTTTAGGTGTTAGATATGTAAATTAATAGGAATTTGGTGGCATTTGCAAAGGGATAAACAAGTGAAGACCAACGAAAACTCTTCCTTATCTAGAAACCAAGATCTCAACAAATGGAAACAATAACCATCAGCTGAAGAAATTTCCGAAGGAATAAATCTGAAACTGGTGACACAAACTAGTATAAATTTAGACTAATAAAAATCCATAAAAAGGACGAGTAATTCAAATAGAACGAAATGAAAAGAAAGGAGAGTTCAAGAAAATAGGGATAAGACGAAGCGGCAGAAACTAAATAAACGCAGGAATTCGGGACTGACCAATTTAGAGGGAAACAAAAATTAAAGCCAAAACTCACCTTCAAGCCCTTCATTGCATAGATTCCCACACCAAAAAAGGGAAATAATTAGTGAAAATTAGTAAGAAAAAACAAAAACCAAATAAGAAACATGGGCGGATTTCAGTAGATCATAACAGGAAGGAGAAATCTAAGACATTCGCAATATTTATACGACTTACTTCACTAAGATATCTCTTGTGCGAATGGAAATTGTCGAGGTAGACCTCCTCCTCCGGATCCCTCCCCCGTTTTCCACCCGGCGACGCCGCCGTCGACTCGCATCCCATCTCCCCTCCACCTTTCCAAAATCCGCACTCCCTCTCCCTCTCCCTCTCCGTCTCTTTCTCCCTCCCCCTCCCTCCCCCTCGAAGCTCAGCAAAAAACGATTTCCGACGAAGTAGATGGAACCTTCGGAGGATCGGAGAGCGAAGGAAATAGATAGAATCTTCAGAGATAATAGGACGGATGTTAAGAAGCTAGGGGGAAGCGATTTATACGACGAGAATAGAGGTGGAAGTATTTTGAATTGTGTGTGAATTTAAATATTTATAAATTTTGTTTATTAAATATAAAATCTTAAAAATTTTAAAATATATTTTAATTAAAAATTGAATGTGCATTTATATGTATTCGGCCCAATTCCAATGTTACATTTATATCATCTAAATCTTTCATATAAAATTCAAAATATCACTACTTTAACCCTTAAAAAATGAAATATATCTTTATTTTTTTAATATAAAGAAATATATTTTTTCCTACATAATTAAGGTGAAATGCATATATGTAAAAATTAAAATTTAGGCGTTGTATATGTCAATATATGAATTAAGGGTGTGTTTGGGGTAGCTTATTGTTGCATTTGACATTTTGAAAATGCTAAAATGTCATTTGGTTAGAGGGTTTCATTGGCATTTTGAGAACGACGTTTAAGTTTTATTAAAGGAAGCAGGCCGCGGGATTGACCCCTCGTCCGGCTTTGAAGAGTTGTGTTCGATTAGGAAATACCTATCGTGTCATTCTCCCTCGTGTGATCGTGCTAGCCCTAGGGTGGTTCTCCATCCCTACTCTCCCTCTCTTCTTCCTTGGTTCTTCCTAGCGTTCATCTGGTATCTCGCAATATTATTCCTATATGTTTAATTTCTATGGTTTTCCTTTCGTTGCTCTCATTTGATCTCTACGGTTTCCGATCCCATGGTTTTATTTGTTAAATATTGCCAAAAAAATTGATTGTTTCCATGGAAGTTCTTTTTTATCCTGTTTGAAAAATTTATAGGGTTGCAGCTGTATGGCTTCTTACTTCTAGTTTGATTGATTTGATTGATCATTCCACATTGATCATTCCACATTGAGTAGTTTATAGTGAAAGTGAATTTTGAGCTTTTCTTTTATCCGTGACAGTGAATATTATGGAGAATATCAACCTATTGAGGTGAATATTGAAGCATAGTGAGTGTTGTATTTGTTGTTTAATGCTCTTAAGCATTTATGATAAACTGGCTTATGCTATTGAGGTGAATGTTGAAGCATAGTGAGCATTGCATTTGTTGTTTAATTTTTTTAAGTGTGGCTGATAAACTGGCTTAATGCTACTTCAATATGTTGTTTAGCTAATCCTTCATTATGTTGTTGATTATGCCATTGTGGCTAAGCTTGAAAAAGATACCATCAGTGTATAATAAAAAGAGTCAAAGGCATGCTTTCTTGTGTTAGGCTTGTTTTTCCTCAAGTTTATCTCAACATGAATGAAATAGAAGGGGGTTCAATTATTACTAAAATTTGGAAGGATGTACTTCAACAAGTTGCTTTTATTCAAAGCACCTGGCTTGCGTCCTCTTCCACATTTTTCTTATTACATTTGATTCTTTTTTTGCTTCTTTCTTAGATCCATCGTTGTTGTCTCTATTACCAAATTATCTTTTAGCTCTCTTTGCTTCTATTTCCTTTTCTACCTGACAAACGTGTGGCTACCAAAAATGCTTGTGGGTTGGTAGTGGATGTTAATTGTGCTTGCGGGTGGTGGCTGTGAGAGCAGTTTATGGTGGCTTGGGTGTGTTCTGCAGGCCTTGAGTGTGTGGTTCGTTGTGGATGTGAGGTGTGCTTGTGTGTGGTGGTTGTGATTAGTGTTTATGGTGGCTTTGGTTGTGCTTTGTTGGGCTTGGGTGTGTAGGTTGGTGATGGATGTTAGTTGTGCTTGTGTGTGGTGGTTGTGAGAGCAGTTTATGGTGTCTTGAGTGTTCTCTACAGGCCTTGGGTGTGTGGGTTGGTGGTGGATGTGAGGTGCGCTTGTGTGTGATGGCTGTGAGTGGTGTTTATGTTGGCTTGGGTGTGCTTTGTTGGCCTTGTGTGTAAAGGTTGGTGGTGTATGTTAGTTTTACTTCTAAGTGGTGGTTGTGAGAGTAGTTTATAGTGGCTTGGGAGTGCTCTGCAGGCATTTGGTGTGTGGGTTGGTGGTGGATGTGAGGTGAGCTTGTGTGTGGTGGTTGTGAATGGTGTTTATGGTGGCTTAGGTGTGCTCTGTTGGCCTTAGGTTGTGCGGGTTGGTGGTAGATGTTGGTTGTGCTTGTATGAGGTGGCTTTGAGAGCAGTTTATGTGGCCGTGAATGGTATTCATGTGATTGTATTGGCTTTCTCCAAGCTCTTCTATTTTGTGTTTACGTTTATTTATTTTTCATTCTGTGATGGTATTTAATTCAATTTTTTTAGGTTATCATTCTGTAATAGTCTAACATGTTGAGTTTGTAATATGTTAAGTTGTTTTGTTTAACTGTTAATTTTTCAATTATTTCCAACATGTCTAAGATGAAAGAAGGGGCCCGTCAGCAATGTGGGATAAGGAAGTAACTAATATTTTTTGCGATTTTTGCATTAAAGAGATTAAGATTGGAAATAGACCTACCACATACTTTCAGAATGAAAGTTGGCAAAATATCTCGAAGAGGTTCAAAGAATTGATTGGAAAGGAGTATGATAAGCTAAAATTCAAGAATAAGTGAGATCAATTGAAGATGAAGTGGAAGTTATCGAAGGAGCTGAAATGGGTAGATGTATTAGTCATTTCAGTTAAGGGTATTACAATTGCACTTTTTTTTCTTTGATTTTAAGAAGCTGTTTATCCATACCATGTTACCCTAACAAATCATTTCTTCATGATGGATCGGCAGTGAGAACTCCACAAAAGAATGGTTGTTGTTGCGGCGATTGTTATATTGTTGTTAGAATACTACCGCTCCATCATTATTCGAACATCAAGCATGAAGTCGTCCTTTATTGGAGATAAATGGGTGGGAAAGATGTTCGTTGGAAATCCAATGAGGTTCAATAATATATTTCATATGTGTACCCATTTTTTGGATCTCCTTCATGAGCTACGAAGCAACCACAACCTTCAATGTTCCTCCAGAACGACTACAAGGGAGTTGTTGGCAATAGCGCTATACATTACATCTCATAATGAATTAATTAGAGGAGTTATGGAGCGATTCCAACATTCATTGGAGATAGTATGTTGATACTTCTCTGAAGGTCTGAAAACACTAGTTAGCTTAGCGTCCCACATAATTAAGGCAGATGATCCATTATTCATTACAACTCCAGAAAAAATTGCTAATGACCCGTGTTACACCATTTTTCAAGGTAAGTTTCAGTAGTGTGTTATGCTTACTTCAGAATGTAATTAGGGTGGTGGGATTGACATCTCTAACAAATTCAAACAGAGCTGCATTGAGGCAATAGACGTTACGCACATGGATGTCTGACAACCCAGCCATGACAAGGTGGTTGTTGACCTCACTTTTGGTTGAGGTCTAGATTCCTCAGTAGCCTAGGGTCTAGCCATAGGACTTTTCTGTTGAATATTTCTAAATGATTAGAAAAGGAACCCTCACCATTAGAAATTCTAAACTCTTTTTTGATCAACTTGAAGTTCCACATATTGGTACTGACCTCTAGCACTTGGTAGGTGGGGTCAATATTGGGGAGCTCAAGGGGAGTCCCCATAATACTACTTGGCTTTAGAGTTGACCCTGGGTGTTGGTCTGAAGCTATTTCACTCACTTTCACACCACATCACACTCACAACCCTAAACCCAATCTTGTTGACTTTGATCCCTTGATCTTTTGAGAGGCTCGTGTAGATGGTCCCCTAGATCCACTAGCCCTAGGCGAAGATCTAGCCCAGACCAGTACATGAAGGACCCAAAGTAGAAGATTCCATTGGTTCATAGCTCAAATAGGGTGGTTGGCACCTCACTTTCACCAAAATACCAAACTTAGCATTTTGCCCCAAATCTACCCAAATTACTAAAACACCCTCAAACCCCAAATTTGACAAAAGAAAATCCCAAATTACCCAAACTATCCAAGTTTATTCAAAAATCATCTCAAATCATTTGAAATTACCCAAATTGCATAAAACCTCTGAAAGTTTTCAAAATTACCAAAATACCCCCCAAATTTGCCAAAATTACAAAAATACCCTTCGTGGCCCAAACTTCCCAAAACCCTCAAAATCATTTCAAATATCTACAAAACCAATTTGGACCCTTCAATTAAACCCAATTTGATCATTTTGACTAAAACCCTAACTTGCCCTTAAAGGCCCAATTTCTCCAAATTCACCCCAAATGTCCCTCAACCCCAAATGTCCCTCAATTTCCAAATTCACCCCAAATGTCCCTCAATTTCATCCCAATTTTTCCCAATTTCAATTATAAACTCAAATTCATCTTGCCTATGATCATTTTAAACAAAATCCAAGCTTAATTGACCCATGATTTGAGCTCAATTTTGATCCAAACCAAAACCCCCAATTTTGACCATATGATTTGACCATATGATCCATATGATCCAATCTCACCCAATTGAACCTCATAGCCCACTCAATTGCCTCAATTTGGATCCCAAACTCTTCCTAAAATTCCTAATAATCAAATTGAGCCCTCAAATGACCTTGATCAAACCTCAATTCCACTAATTTTAACCTAAATTCAAAATCCCCAAATTTTCCCTAATTTAGCCACATGCCTAAATTCCACCAAATTGAATGCCCTAAACCTAAAATTGGCACCCAATTGATGTTGAAAACTCTTTATGACATTCCCCTAGACCATTTTAAGCCATCAATTTGGACCTAGCCCAACCCTAGCCTAGCCTAAACCCAAGTTCAACCCAACACCCCCAAATTGACTAAAAGACCAAATTCCTTCAAATTGAAATTCCAAATTAACTCAAAACCACTCCAATTCTTCTCTAAACTCTCTTTGACAATCATTACATCAAATTGATCAATCAATTGAGCTCAATAGCATGATTAGCCCAAATCAAACCCAACTTCAAGCCAACTTGACCCACATGGACCATTTCACCAAATTTAACTTAACCAAGCCAAATTGGCCAACCAAAGACCACCACAGCCACTAGGTGCACCCTTTAGACCAGGCCAAACCCTCTTGAACCATCCAGGGGAAGCTATAAACCAATGGTTTCCTAAATTAAGGGATTTCATCCCATTTTTTGGGTCAAAACCAAAATATCTCCACCATTATGTCAAACCATTAAAGGTTAATCATAATTAACCCTCCCACTACCTCACTTGAACACCTGACCACCTCCTCTGCTTTGGTCAGCCACCCTAGTAGTCGGAAAACCCCAAAACCGAGAGCCACCTCCACACAATCCAAACCCAAACTCACCCATCCAAGTTGGTCAGCTCCAATTAGTCTTTATCATTCTTTAGCCCTCCACATAAGCTATTGATTGCACCCATTAATTGGCCCTAGCAGCCACCCATGCCCCTTCTCTTTAAACCACCTCCTCCATAGCCAAATGAGAAGTTAACCAATTTACTTAGGGAAACTCTGCCCAATTGATCCCAGACACTCTCAGTGCTCCCTGACCCGCTCCAAGACCTCCTCAGCTCAAGCCCACCATTTTTCCCCTCTGGATCCCTCTGTGAGAACTCAATTTTGAGATCAAAATTTAGGTAAAACCAGGATAGATTTCTCCATAGCTCCACAGTGAACCAAACTCCAATTAATTGTGCACACATCATCCCTAGAGTGAGAGGATTTGATTCCTCACAAAAGTCTCCTTTCAAACAGCCTCTAGCATAGCTCTAGACCAACACCTGAAATCAAGCTTGATCGAAATCATACCTAGACAATTCATCAGGGCCTAAGACTTCTTCTGGAGGTTCGTTGGACTCAATCAAAGCTGCCACAATCATCTGATTGAGGTCTCCCCTCTCAGACAAAGGCATTGAACTTCAACCCTAAACCAAGCTTCATTTGATTCTCCATACTATTTACTATATTTCATACCGTATAAGCCGTATAGTATGCTCGTAGTGAGTAGATGATGGTGTAGGGACAAACCCCATGCGATTTGGTTGTGTCTAGCTTGAGATCTTAAGGTTTTAATTTGAACGGTTCACGGGTTAGGTCAGTTGGGGATGATGAAGGAGAGTCGTCTAATCGCGGGTTTATTCAATGGACAGAGAAGATCAAACCGGACGAATGCTTGGAAAGAAAAGGCAAGCCGCATGGCAGCTGAGGTGGCTGACGACATCAAAACGCACATAGCATCGCGTCGTGTGTAAAGTTTGACGCGGACCAGGATGAGGTGGCGCCGCATGTTTAAGTAGAAAAATATGGATTTTTTAGATTTATTTAAATGACTGAACTTCAAAAATTCATATCTTTCTCTAGAAAAATCATAAAAATAAAATAAAAATACTGTCTTGCTCAATAAATAGAGGAGAATAAGGTGGACTAAAAATAAAAATTATTTGATAACTCTCTAATTTTTAATAAATTAAATACTATTTGGAGTAGTTTAATTCATTATGATCAAACATTGCTCACCATGGCTTGACATTTTTGAGGGTTTGTGCCTCATGATAGAGGTTATGTCTTCTGATTTTTCCAAGGTCAGAGAACATTTCTATGCTTCTAACAGTAATTTTCAAGCTAAGATAATTATTTTATCTTATTTTAATTATATAGATTAAAATATCACTTGAAAAATTAACTTGAAAATTTATGGGAATAATTTTAGTAGGTTTTATATGGTCACTTGAAAAATTATGGGAATAATTTTAGTAGGTTTTATATGGTTAGAGAAGCTAGGAAAAATATCATGATGGCTTGAATAATTTTGTAAATTTTTATATTTGCTTAAGTGTATATATCTTGTTTTAATTTATGTACATTAAAAACTAATAAAAATTTGACAAAATTAATTTCACACTGTGTATAAAAACCATGTTTACCCACTATAAAAATTTAAAATTTTTTTGATTAAGTCTGAGCACTAAAATTGATTTTTTAATAAACCTTATATTTTTGTACAAAAATAATTATATTAAATTAAATATACCTTAGAAAATTATGAAAGGCATTTTTTTGAGTTCCTTGTGATCAGGAGCACTTAGGAAAAATAAAAGTCATTTTGGTTAAAATACTTGAATTTTGAGCTATATTTCAAATTAAAAATAATTAAAAATCTAAAAATACAGAAGATATTCCAAAGTATGCCTAATTGTTCCCTAATCACTTATAACTCATTAGGATATTTTTTTCTAATTTTCTAAGTTACAAATAAATTTTAAAAAAACTAAAAATGAATTTTCCTTATTTTCCCATTAAAATAATTATAATAAATAAATAGATAAAATCATGGAATTTTATCTAAGTGTTTATCTGACCTAAGGGGGCCTCTAGGAATTTTCTCATGAATAAAAACTTTATTTTGGATAGTTAAGAAAAGTCAACTTTGAAAATATTATTTTTTAAATTTAAATAATTATTTAAATTAAATTAAATTTTGAAAACCCACATTCTCTGATGTTTTAATTAACCCATGGATAGAACACTCTAAATTCTCAAATTCATTTGAATTTTGATTAATGAGTTATGAAGTGAAGAGCCTTAAAGGTAGAAGGGTAACTTTAGATTTTGGTGTCTTAATCAAAATTTAGGATTGATTAAAGGGAAGAGGGGCAATTTTGATCCTAATGAATATTTTTGGATTATTAAAATATGATGGGTAAGAGGTAGGAACTCACTTGCTACATTTTCCATAACGAGAACAAAATTGTAATTTCCTTAATTATCTTGACTTGGAAGTCGATCAAAATTAAACAATTCTTAAGTGATGGGTTTGAGTTAGAAAGATAATATTTCATTAATTTTAAGCCCATGATTAGTGACAATGTGATCTTTCAATAAGAATGCATGTCATTTAAATTAAAATTCTGTTAATTATCATTTCACCTATTGTGATTGTTCAGGGCTTGGTAGTGACCTAGGATTGACATTTAAACTCATTTGATCGGATTAAGAAAATAACATGATTGATGATTAACACCTCTTTACACTACAAGCCCAATTTTAACTTTGGAAACTAAAACCTTAACTAAAACCTTTACTAAAACCTTTACTTACCTAAATTTGCCTTAGAGGCACCCACCCACATAACTCTTAAATGAAATATCAATTGATTAATGGAGTGTCCTAGCCTTGGGATAAATAGAACATCAAGTTTGCTTGAGCAATGAGAGAACCTTAGTTTAACCTTGGATGATTAATAGAACAATTTGATAAGTTCAAAATAAACTCAAAATATTTCAAGTAATCTTCAAAGTGATTCAGGGTCATGCCCGGAGCACTTTGAAATCTCTTGAATATTTTGAAGGGAAAATTGAACTTGCTATATTTTGATCTAAAATTATCCATTAAGATCTTCCAAGACTCAATAAAGTCATAACTTGGGGCTTGGTAGCTATACCTTCATCTACTCCTGCAATTTAAATTTCTTGCAAAATTATATACATGTTGTCAAAGCTAATCTTTCAGGTGGAGGAGCAAGAAGAATTGATAAGTACACTTTTAAATTATTGCATTTACTTTTTAGTACCTCGTGTTTCTTGCTTGTATGCTTACAGTCACCCTGCATGTCAAAACTGAAATCAAAACTAAAAATTAAACGAGATAAAATTCACTGCCACAAAAGTCAAAATATATGACAACTCAAAATTTAATCACAAATAAAACAACAAAACAAAAATTGCAACTAAATTAAGGCGTCTCTATCGGATGATCGGGAATCTCTCAGAGGAGGTAACCTACGGTTACTAACAAGATGTTCCACGATCTAAATGAAAGTATGGAACTCTTTAAATTGAGTTTAGTAAATTTATTTGGACTAAGTGAATCCGAAAGAAAATAGTTGTGCCAGAACGAGGGAACCGTACGATCCTAACCAGTGTCGTTCTAATCAACTTGAACATCCCCCCATAATATTTAAATAACAATAACCTTAGGAAACACTTGATTTGACATCATGACTTGACACATTAAAAAACTTAAACTCGCCACGATGAGGAGCTTGGAGCTATCATTATGGACAGCACGACCATCTTCAATAATAAAAATAAGTCTACACCAGCTAAACCATTCCTTATAATATTAAACTCGCCTCGACGAGGAGCTTGAAGCTAGCATTGTGGGCAGCACGACCATCTTCAACAATAAAATATGTCTATACCAGCTAAATCATTCCTTATAATTAAACAACTGAGTCATATGATTTCGAGGTTATTTGCCTAGTGCGACATAAATCCTCAACTTATCCTACTATACAATATAAGCTCTAACTCGTTTTAGGATTCTGAGGTTGTCGTTCGTCACGACCTAAATCCTCACATCTTTCAGGTTATTTATGTGATCGTTTCACATGGTCGTAAGCCTTAATAAATAAAATTGGCAGAATGAAACATTTAAATATTTATCCTCTAAATTGAAGCCAAACCATAGGGTAGACTGGGAAGTCACTGAGGTTCTCTTTAGAATCTGTGACATCCCCTAGTTCTTCTTCCTTTGGATTCCAGAAGTAAAATGTTTCAAATTTGAGTCATTCCCCCTTCACACTTTTGTTTCCAATTTCATTTAAAAATCATATTCCTTTGACCTCTTTGAAGACAATATCCCCTGGTTTTTATTGAGAGTTTTCTTAGACGACTTCAGCTGTCTAAGATGTAATTAACTATAAGTGCTTACCTTTATAGGAAATTTTTCCGAACTCAGCTTAATATAAACCCTATTTATTTTTTCATATTAAATAGGGGAACTTTTCGACTTAAAAAAATGGTTTTCACAGACCAAACATATGTCATAAGTTTCTTAGTTTATTTGTTCAAGCATCACCCTCAAGTCTTGTGTTTATCTTTCAAGATAGATACATAGCTTGAGGTGTTGTACTCTTTCATCTAAACCTTGAAAGATATGTGATCAATATAATTTATATATATTAAGTGTTCCTCCGAAGCGGGCGATGAGATTTCGATTTTAACGACCGATAGCTTCCACAGGACCCCCTAAAAATTGGGTCGACAGTGGCGTACATTGGCTAGTGTGGTTCTACTACCCAAAATGTGGTAGACGTCTATGACTTGAACATGTGCTTCATATTTGTGATGGCCGGATAAGAAGGGAGTGTACATGACAGTCATCTTTTTGTCTATGCAACGAGGAATAGTAGACAATGCTTCCCTCACCAGCCTCCAGGTTGGTTTAGTTTTTTAACCTATTAATTTTTGTTATCAATCGTCACTATAGTGTCTTTGGTGATAGATAAATATTATTTGGTGGATGTCGGATATCCCTTACAGAGGGGGTATCTAAAGTCATTACCAGACATCAAATACCAAAGTCCATATTTTGAGAGATTAGGTGGCGTTGCCCGTGATATAAAAGAAATGTTTAACAAATGTCACTTTTCCTTACGCGGCGTGATTGAAAGAATATTTGGGGTTTGAGAGAAGAAATGGGTCATCCAACTCGATATTCTGACGTACTCACTTTTTAAACAGGTACATATCGTGGTGGCCACCATGACGCTCCACAATTTCAATAGATGACATACTTCTCGGTCTGAGACAGACTTCAATATATCTGATGATGACGAGATGCATATTCCGCTTGAAGCGTTCAAATTCTAGGTTGGACAGTCTATACTAGAGAATGTGATGGAGTCACATGAATTTGACACTCAAAATGACAAAGGTGCAGTAGAGATGGCTGCTTTGAGGAAACATATCGCAGATGCTATATGAGGCTGTTGATTGACCCAATCTTCATTTTTTACAGACTACATGTTGTCTTCTTATGTTGTTTGTTCTATTGTAACTTTCGATTTTATGATATTAACATGTTTCAGAGGCTTTTATGTTATCTTTTTTTGGTAGGTTTGTGAGGTCAATGATAACACTATCATTGCCCACCCCAAGCCCGGATGTGAAAAGTGGAGGGTTGTTTTAGGTATTTGACAACCAGCGTAAAATTTATCAAAAAAATCATGGCATCAATCCTTTTGATCATTATGTAAGTGCTAGGGTGTCCCCTGGAAGCGACACGTTGTATAGTCTGAATACAGTGAAAAGTCTGCAAGGGTCATTACACCAATGCTCGAGTGTAGTGTCAAATAAGTGAAGGTTCCCACATTAAGGACATATGCGAGTAAGGAAGTTAGTCCATGAAACTAATAAAATTAATATTATGACAGGTTCTTGGAATATAGGTACTCTCAATGTTAAATTAATGGAATTAGTTGTTATTATGATTCATAGAAAGATTAATATCTTATTTATTCAAGAAACTAAATGGGTTGGAGAAAAGGCTAGGGAGATTGATAACTTAGTTTTTAAACTTTTGTATTCTGGTAAGAGTCACACTAGAAATGATGTAGGTGTAATTATAGATAAGAGTTTCAAAGCTAATGTTGCAAAAAATAATAGAGTTGGAGATAGAGTTATAACCCTTAAGATTATATTTGATACTAACATTTTTAATATTATAAGTGTTTATGCTCCTCAAGTAGCTTTGGATATAGGGACTAAAGAGAAATTATGGAATGACTTAGAAGACTTAATACAAATGATACCATTTGAAGAAATAAGATTTATTGAACATGTCAGTAGAGTCGTAGAAGATTTCAGAAATATTCATGATGGCTACGGTTTTGGAGTGACTAATGAAGAAAGAAGAGCTATTTTAGATTTTTTTTTTAAGTATGATTTTGTTATTTCTAATACTTTATTCAAGAAAAGAGATGAACATCTTATTACTTAAAAGAATGGATCCAATAAAACACAAATTGATTATTTTCTTATGAGAAGAAGAGATCGTCAAGATTGTAAAGATGGTAAGGTAATTCCAAGTGAAGATTTAAGTACCCAACATCGTTTATTAATTCTAGATTTTAAGATAAAAAGTTGTAAAATATAGAATACTAGGACTCATCATTGTAGAATTAGATGGGGGAACCTAAAAGATACAAATAAAATTTTTTTTATAAGTAAAATTTAAGATTTCAAAATTTGGGATATTCATGAGGAAGCAAATGCTATATGAGATAAAGTAATAAACATTATTAAACAAATAACAAAAGATGTGCTTGGTAAATTAAAAAAAAAAGGTTTTATAAATAAAAATAGTGGTGGTGGAATAATAATGTGCCAAAAATGATAAAATATAAGAAGTTATGTTATAAAAAATGATTTGAATGTAAAAACTTAGATAATTAAGAAAATTATCAAATGCCCCGCGAGAAGACTAAAAGAACAATTTATGATACTAAAATTCTGCTTTTAATGATCTTTATAATAGATTAGATATTAAGGAGGGTGAAAAAAATATGTATAAACTAGCCAAACAATGAGAAAAGAAAAGTAATGATTTAACTCAAGTAAATTGTATTAAAGATGAAAATCTAAAAGTGTTTTTCTTAGAAAAAGATATTCAAGATAGATGGTGAGTTATTTTGATAAAATTTTTAATAAAATTTTTGAAAATACGATTGACTTTAATGATCTTAATATCATATATAATAATAAAATGTTTCGTTATTATCATCACATAAGTAAAAAAGAAGTTGAGGAGTCGTTAAAGAAAACTAAGGGTAGAAAGTCTGTAATACTTGATGATATCCCAATTGAAGTATGAAAATATTTAGGAGATTTGAGAGTTTCTTGGCTTACTAAACTCGTTAATATTTTTTAAAAAACTAAAAAGATGTCTGAGCAGTGGAGGAAGGGTATGTTGGTCTCATTTTTAAGAATAAAGGAGATGCACAAGAGTGTGCAAATAATAGAGAAATTAAGTTGATGTGTCATACTTTAAAATTATGGGAGAGGGTAATTGAACATAGGTTAAGACGTATTACAAAGATATCTCATAATCAATTTGGATTTATGCCGGGCAAGTCTACTATGGAAGCTATACATTTATTGAGAGATTTGATGGAGAAGTTCAGACAGAATAAGGAAAATCTGCATTTGATTTTTATTGATTTAGAAAAAATTTACGATAAGGTTCCAAGAGATACTCTTTGGAGAGTTCCTGAGAAGAAAGTTATTGATTAGAGCTGTCAAAATGGCTCGTTGTTTGCGAACAGCTCGTGCTCGACTCGTTAAGAAGCTCGTGTTCGGCTCGTTAATTTCGTTCAATAAGTTAGTGAGTCGAACACGAACTAAGATGTGTTTGTTTGTGTTCGACTCATTTTGGCTCGAAATACTACTCATCAAATTTATATATATATTTATATATAGTAGTATTTTAAAAAAATCTAATTGACTATAAGGCTACAAAGATTTATAACAAATTAAAATATTGATTAAGAAAATAGAATAAAAATTATTAAATTAGATTCAAATGATGTTTTAATATAAATAATAATTTTTAAATCTTGCTCAAACACTTATTGTCTTATGACTACATGATTATGGTTATTAAAATGACTCTTTGTTCGTGACCAGCTGCCGTTAAAGCAAACGAGTCGAACACGAACATACTTTTTTGAGCTCGAAATATAAACGAGCCGAACAAGAGCTGAGCATGGCTCGCTAGTGTTAGGCTCGTTTACACCCCTAGTATTGATATGCATTATATTCAAGTCATTAAAGATATGTATACTAGAGTTGTTACTTGTGTTTGAACTGAAGGAGGATTGACCAAATATTTTCCTATTTATGTTGGATTACATCAGGGATCGACTTTAAGCCCAAATCTTTTTATTTTAATTATGGATGGCCTTACAGTACATTTATAGGAGGATGTACCTTGGTGTATGTACCTTGGTGTATGCTTTTTGCGCTTTTTGCTGATGATATCCGTCTTGTGGATAAGACGAGAGAAAAAGTTCAGGAAAAACTTGAATTATGGAGGTCTACATTAGAGTCTGAAGGCTTTCGTTTGAGTAGAACTAAAACTGAATACATGGAATGTAATTTTAATAGTGGTATCTCTAGTGACAAAAGTGAAAGTTTGGGTGATCAAATTAATAAAAAGTGTGAACGATTTAGATATCTCGGGTCTATTTAGATATCTCATATCTCGGGTCTGTTGTTCAAAGCGATGATGATATAGATGAGGATGTTAATAGTAGAATTCAAGTTGGTTGGTTGAAGCAGAGGAATGATTCAAGCCTTTTATGTGATAGAAAAGCACCGCTTATACTGAAAGGAAAATTTTATAAGATGGTGGTGGAACCTGCAATGCTCAATAGCGCTGAATGTTGGCCTTTAAAAGAGAAGCATAATACTAAGTTAAGTGTTATCGAGATGAGAATGATTAGGTGGATGAGTGGCTTTACACTGAGAGACAAAATGTGAAATGAATATATCCGTAATAGGGTTAGTATAGTTCTTGTGACGGGCACAATTAGAGAAAGTCGTCTTAGATGGTTTGGTCACATTAAGCGCCGATCATCTGACGATCTGATTAAGAGAGTAGATGTTTTAGATTCGACTTATGTTAAAAAAAAGCAGAGGTATACCTAAGAAGACTTGGGCTTATTTTATAACAAATGATCTTAATTTATTAGAACTAAATGGAAATATGACATTAAATATGACGCAATGGAGAAAAAGGATTCATGTAGCCGACCCCACATAGTGGGATTAAGGCTTTGTTGTTGTTGTTGTTGTTGTTGGGAGGTCAATAATGAAAACATCCGACCTTATGAGTTCTCCTGGTTCGCTAGTTCGTCGTTGTTTTAGTGTTGTATGTGAAATCATAATAAAGTCAACAAAAATCCTCTCCTGTTTTGGGTGTTTCAGTTTATGAGGATCCACATGGAAGGATTTTCTTGATGATATGCTTATGTGGCACAAACCATGGGCTACTCGTTGTTGTTGCATGTGAAATCCTATTGAATACAATCAAGATCCTTTCTTTTTATCGATGCATCGGTATATGAGAATCTATTGGATTTCATTTTTTTTGTGATAAGCACATGTAGTACTGGACGTTGGCAACGAGTGAGTTAAAAACAACAGAGAACTCCTTTTTTTACAAGGTCTACTTTTTGCATGTTGTGATAGACTCATTGATTGGTTTAGTTACTTCTCTGAGGCCTAAAACCTGCTATTTTTAATTTTCATTTATGTTCAATATATTTTTGGATTTGAAAATTTCATGTGAATGCTTTTTCTTTATTTTATGTTTGAGTTTTTTATGTTTTTTTTTTGCGGGCTTATGAGAGACGTGATGGCACTTTGGAACTTATGCATGCTATTTTACTTTTCTGAGTGCTCATGCCTGCTATTTTTTTCTTAGTCAAATTTTCGTTTCTTTATTCAATGCAATTTCTTATTTTCAAATTCCACGTTTTTTTTTATTTATTTCATCTAAGTTTATGACTGACGTGTTTTCTCTTGAATAATTGTAGGAAGATGAACTCTAGGTTTTCGGGGAACTCCGGGCGATTGCTATGCCGCTACGGACTGTTGTCTTTATTACTCACATCACGCCAGCCACATAGCTATGGGTGGCAGTTATACAGGTGCCCGCGGTGGACAAACAGACTAGACGATTGTAAGTTCTTTAGGTAAGCAAACAGTCTGACCGGTTCTACGGTATCCCAACCGGACAACGTTGCTCAGGGTTCGACGGTATCCCAACCAGACAATGTTGCTCGGGGTTTGATGGTATCTTAACTGGACAATGTTTCTCGAGATGTGACGGTATCCCAACCGAACAAAGTTGCTCGAGGTTCGACGGTATCCCAACCGGACAATGTTGCTTGTGACATGCATCTTTTGAATTTTAAAATGAATATTATCATACTTTTAATTGTAATTTTAATATGTTATTTCTTTTTTATTAGGTTTTTTATACTCACTTTTAAGTGAGATGTATATCCTTTTTTGTATTGTAATGAAGTGATTTTTGGGCTCTCAACTATCAAATGTATAGTCATTACAGTTCCATTGCAAACAAAACACTGTGCATTGCCATAATGATCAATTTTCTAGAAAAAGCTGCAAATAAGCTATTTTCCAAGCCCTAATCCAAATAACTGAACTGTTTATCCAGATCAGAGACATAATAGTCATTTATCCAGAAACAACTGCAAATCAGCTATTTTCCAAACACACAAACCAAATAGTAACAAATTTATTAGGATAAGCTATTGATCAGCAACTTATCAAGCTGATTATCTGGATAAGCTGCAGCTGCCCCAAACAAACCCTAAGTGTTATGTTTGTATTGATTCTAAAGCTGACTAGACTTTATCCAAGACATTAATGAAGTATTTTTAATTGTCAAACATTGAATACTTAATTGATGAATTTTTAAATGATATCAATATTCAAAATTTATTTTTTTTATTTTATTTGATCACAGTTTGAAGGTTAATTTTAAATTATTTTTTCAAATAATTTTTACTAATATTAATGTTCATGTAATATTAGAGATTATATAAGATTATATGTTGCTATTTTTTATATAAATTATATAAAATTATTAAAGTGTTAGCTAAAATTAGTACAATCATTGTATAATTAAAAGATATGCGAACCCCATATGCTAAATATAGAGTGGATATCATAGTCAATATATTGAAATTAACTTCTTATGTTTTTGTTATATATGTATTGATTAAAGGATGAATGAACTCTTTCTCATTAGAAATTTATTTCATGTAATATATTTAAAATTTGCCTTATTTACTAGTAGTAATTTATATAATCATAGCAATATGATATTATAGGTTTGCTATTTTATTTGTTACACACAATTAAGAAAATTAAGCTCATTAATTTCATGCTAGAAAATGCATATCCCTTATATAAATCATTAATTAAATTGCTATACAATCAAATTTGATAATATTATACTCTTCATAAGAAATTATTATTAAAATATAAATGTATAGATTATTTCTTGTCATTTATACTTGATGAAATTTTATCTGCTCAATTTATTTCATATTAGCTCACACATTATTTCATGGCTTTTTTATATAATTAATTGGGCCACATCTAGAGAATATAATGATGGTTTATTCATTAGATAAACTATTGTAGTTATTAAGTTTTATTTACTTTATATGGATGAAATTGGCAAGTGATATGGATATAGAATGTATGATGATCTCATTAGCAATCAAATAATATTTAAATTACACATTTTTAAGCTTAAAATTATTTCTTAATTTTCATTTTGCACCTTGGTTCACATAAAGATGATTTACATAAGACATGTCTTTTACACTTATATCATTGTGTAGCATGCTTGTAAAAATAATAAATTATATACTCATTATACGCTATTTTTTTCTCGTACGTAACGAATATACAGACGTACATACTATTTTACTTCAAAAAAATATAGTACGTACACAACT